>NC_088212.1:78054728-78164728 GCF_036934945.1 Oncorhynchus masou masou | reverse complement strand
TCTCCAGGAGGATCATTGTGTGTCTCTCTCCAGGAGGATCATTGTGTGTGTCTCCAGGAGGATCATTGTGTGTGTGTCTCCAGGAGGATCATTGTGTGTGTGTCTCAAGGAGGATCATTGTGTGTGTGTCTCCAGGAGGATCATTGTGTGTGTGTCTCCAGGAGGATCATTGTGTGTGTGTCTCCAGGAGGATCATTGCGTGTGTGTCTCCAGGAGGATCATTGTGTGTGTGTCTCAAGGAGGATCATTGTGTGTGTGTCTCCAGGAGGATCATTGCGTGTGTGTCTCCAGGAGGATCATTGTGTGTGTGTCTCAAGGAGGATCATTGTGTGTGTGTCTCCAGGAGGATCATTGTGTGTGTGTCTCCAGGAGGATCATTGTGTGTGTCTCCAGGAGGATCATTGTGTGTGTGTCTCCAGGAGGATCATTGCGTGTGTGTGTTTCCAGGAGGATCACTGTGTTTCTCCAGGAGGAACAGTGCTAAACTATGCTGCAGCCAGAGGTCATCACCATAATCTCTATTAATGAGCTTTATCATTAGATAGCTCTGTGCCGTAATCCAATATGGGACGACACACTCACACATACATGCACACATACACACTCACATACAACCCCTACTGCCCAGCACAGGGACTGAGCCTCAGTGAGCCCAGTCCTTAAACCACCCACTGGAAGGCAATTAAGAGTTTAACCTGGATGCAGCCTGGTGAATCCAGAGAGAGACTCCTCAGTCTCCAGTCAAATGGAGCAGGACACAGCAGAAAGAGATAGTTGCAGGAGAGGTGGAGAGCTTGTGGAGAGAGGAAGAAAGAGAGAGGAAGAGAGACGGACATGGAGAGAGAGAAAAGGAGAGAGAGCCAAAGAGAGATACAGAGGGTGTGGAGGAATGAAGAAAGAGAGGGAGAGGGAGAGAGAGGGAGAGATGGACACGAGAGAGAGAAAAGGAGAGAGACAAAGAGAGATAGAGAGGGAGAGAGAGATGGACACGAGAGAGAGAAAAGGAGAGAGAGTGAGAGAGAGAGAGAGAGAGAGAGAGAGAGAGAGAGAGAGAGATGGAGCAATATTCGTCAGAGAAAGAGAGCAAAATCAACAAAGATGGGACAAGAGCCAGAAGAGGTTGAGCGAGTTTTTGCAAGGGAACAGGGTTGAGAGAGATAGCAATAGGTAGAGAGAGAGATAGAGAGAGGTAGAGAGAGAGATGGCGATAGGTAGAGAGAGAGATAGATATAGGTAGAGAGAGAGATGGCGATAGGTAGAGAGAGAGCAGCAGTGCTAGGCTAAGCTCAGTGCAGTCAGAGTACACAGCATCGCCTGGCTGAGAGAAAGGTCATCCCCTCATCCTCTCCAAGGACTTCCTTAAATAAAGTCTCCCATCCTGCACTTTCCAGAGCAAACAACCTCCTCCGTTCTTTATTAACTAAATATGAGCCACTCTGACCGGGGGACAAAAATTCAATATTTTCCCCACCAAATATTTAAACCAAGCAAATAAACAGATAAATAAATAGACCTCCCCGGCCGACGGAGGAGGACGGCCAGCCCTCTGGATGTAATTTGACGGCCCAGTTATTTGAAGGGCCAGAGCCCACAGCTACTCATTTGAGGACCTGTCAATCAAAGCAAGAGCGAAAAGCGACGCTGGTGTTGTCGCCACGGAGGTGTGTGTGTGTTTCTGTGCGTGTGCGCATTGTCACACACACATCCTTCTTCAAGGTTGGAGCAGATAAGGTGAGCTTCTCTCCTTATGAATACATCCCCCCTCCTCTCCTCCTCTCATCCCCCCTCCTCTCCTCCCTCTCTCCTCTCATCCCCCTCTCTGGGCCACCTATCAAAACATCTTCATGCTGGCCTAATAGCCAGAGCTTTCATCCCGTTGTGTTCGCTGTCCAGGAGATGCATTAAACATGATGACCGTGAGAGAGAAGAGAGGTGCAGCGGCAGAGAGAGTGACTTGTCTCGGCTAATTTCACCCGACTGATTAAGTTTTAAACCGCCACGTTAGGTCCGCCCGCTCTGGGGAAACTCACAACACTTTTAGCTTATTTTTTTCTTGTCTAAAAAGGCCGGTCAGGCAGGCATGGAGGAAGAGGCCAGTGGCATCCAACAGGCATATTAGATGATATTTTTGATATTTTTGTTCAGTGTAGATGACTCAATTATGCCTAACTTCTCATTGCTGTGCTATCTTGGCATAAGTAAATAGAGCCATTCTAACTAAGATAACACCGCTAACTAGGTTAACGCCGCTAAGGAAGTGATACAGAAATAAGCACAAATGCTACAAACCAACTCAGGGGAACTGGGCTCAAAAATGAACTGTGAATCTGAATGAGAGAGGAGAGGGAAGTAGAGGGGTCTCTCTGGCCAGGCCCTCAGACAGGCAGAGCCAAGAGGAAAAGCTTGTCAAGCTGAAGACTAAGAGTGGTGACCAGAGTGATGGAAATGGTAATGTTTTGGAGCAGCAGGCCTCTGGAGCTAAGGGGTCTAGTGCTGGACATGTCCACTGAAGACCCAGCCGGGGAGTTGGGGAAAAAGTGGGTCAGAGGACTTCAGAGCCACTAGTGAAGATCAAGGCTGGAGAGAGAGAGAGAGAGAGAGAGGCCCTGTAGGACAGACAGGCTGGTGACCAGAGCCAGGCCACAGCAGTGTCCCACAAACATCATATATGCTACTGTTTGATCTGCTTTCCCCCACACGCACTAACGTACGCACTAACGCACACACACACACACACACACACAGGCACGCACGCACACACACACACAGGCACAAACGCACGCACTAACGCACACACACACACAGGCAATACACACGCACGCACGCGCAAACACTAACGCACGCGCACACACGCATGCACGCTCACACACACACACACACACACACACACACACACACACACACACACACACACACACACACACACACACACACACACACACACACACACACACACACACACACACACACACACACACCTTGCCCTCTGGACCTCATTAAAGCCATTAAGCTCTTGCATCATCTTCATCATCAACAACAACAACAATGCTTAACTTAACTCCCACAAACAGTGCTACCACATTCATCCTAATACTTACTGAACTGAGTGCTTGTGAAACTGTTAGAAGCCATACAGACCCACACACAGACAATGTGAAGTCTAGGGGATGGTTTGATTTACTTTGAAAAGAGGCTTTGGAATTTAGCAACCCATCTGAACTGGTTGGGCCTTGCAAGGCTGGTAACACTGCTGGGGGTGGAAGAGATACGTGTGTGTGTGTGTGTGTGTGTGTGTGTGTGTTTGTACATACAGGAGGCCTATCTTCTAATGAGCTGGTAGACAGGGCTTATGGTTTTGACTGGCCCCCTCATTCCATTAGGAGAGAAACGGGACCTGTATTATGTGCTGATCATGTGGAGGCTGTCCTGTTTCTCTACCTTCCTCAGTAGTCTAATGCTTCTGGGCCTAGCATGGGAGCATGGAGGGGCTGCTCTGGGGAGCTATTGTCACAGACTATAACCCATTCATCAATCAAGTCAGGAGAGGAGAGGAGAGAGGGACTGAGAGAGTGAATGGATAAGGCAGATGATGAAGAACAAACAAAAGTCAGTGAAGATGTTGAAATATCTTCTCCATGAGGAATTAGGATTGATGGAGATGAAAACAAAGCATGAGCTGTTTTGTACATGAACATACTGGTGAAGAGAGATCATTTATTGAATTGGAAATCACTGCAATTTAGCACGACAAATTTACCACTGCAATTTTTAAAGCTATGATATGGGTACAAATAAAACATATTTTACAGTATGTCATCAATTAGTTAGAATAGGTCAATAAGTCAATGTTGTGTCGTTGTGTTGACCGGTGCTGGTCTCTGTCATTGATAAATGATAATGGGCCAGCCCACTGCTGACAGAGACCTCTGAGTAGTGATACCATCTACCCCTGACTGCTCCTAGTATTACTACTGCCTTGGGCCCCCAACCAGCATACAGACGCATGTGCACGCACACACAAACACTCACTTCCAAACCACCCTTTCACCCAATCCCTGGCCACACACACACACAGTACATGTGAAAGGGATATGACCCCAAACCGATACCTTCCACAACACACACCTGGTTATTTTGTCTTCCCTGCCACCTGTTGTTGGTTTAATTGAGGCTGGGTTGGTCTGTTGCCTGCTGACCTGGCCAGAACAATGCATACCTGTGCCTCCCCTCTGGCACAATGTAATTGTCTCTTCAAGTGGGGCCTTTTGCCAGCAGCCCCGGGGCCCGGCCAGGCAGGGGGACAGTGTATACCCAGCTAGGCCCATCCATCACTCAGTCACTCAGCCACTACAGGAAGTAGTTAACATGGCCGACCTATGGGGCTGTTGGACAGGGGAAAACACACAGAACAATGGCCATCATCTAACCCCATGTACATCAATCAATCAGTCTGCTGTGTTTGCTCAACTAATTCAGCCGGTTCACTCTTGGTTCAGGGAGGGAGGGAGGTGGTGTGAGAGAGAGATGATGATTATGTTAGTGTTTTGTTCTTATACATAGTCATTGTCCCACTGAAGTGGTGGGTATCACTATAAAACCTCAATACTATACTACATGGAGCTAGCTGTATCTAGGCCAGGGTTAAGGGTTGAGAGTGTGCATTAGGTAGTTGGGTCGTGCTGGGTATTACAGGTCTCCATGGTTGTAACTTAGCTACAGTAGACTCTTTCCTCAGCTTGGCTGGGCTTGTGGCTTCAACTGACTGTGTCAACCCAGCAGGCCCTTCCTGGCGGGAGAGGCCTATAAACCTGCATAGGGGTGTATTATTATTTTATGAGTAATTATTCAGTTAAAAAGTCATTTCTACACACCGGTAGTGTGAAACAGCAGCCATTACATTGAGACACCCCGTTCCAATTATAACTACCCCTCAAAATATGAACTTTTATTGACTATGTTCATGACTAAATGAAATAAATACACAGAAGAAATACTCCTCTTGTTTAATGTCTAATATACAGTCACATACCGTACATCATAGTAGAGAGAGCAAGCTAGAGTATGACAGACAGAATGGCTCGTCTATCTGCTTTACAGAGACATGGCTAGGGCTGGGACGGCCTGGCAGAGTAAGTCGATGGACAGAGTGGCCTGAAACCCAGGGGTTAGTTGTGCTGCAGACAACTTGGGCTCATTTGTTTGCCAGTCAAATAGGCCAGTAAATAAGAGGACTTTGTACAGATGGCTGCCAGGGCATCCCATGTATCTGGCAGGGCGAGAGAGAGAGGGCAGGTGGTGACAGGGCATCCAATCTATCTGGCAGGGAGAGAGAGAGGGCAGGTGGTGACAGGACATCCCATCTATCTGGCAGGGAGAGAGAGAGGCCAGGTGGTGACAGGGCATCCCATCTATCTGGCAGGGAGAGGCCAGGTGTTGACAGGGCATCCCATCTATCTGGCAGGGAGAGAGAGAGGGCAGGTGGGCCAGGTGGTGACAGGGCATCCCATCTATCTGGCAGGGCGAGAGAGAGAGGTGGTGCAGGTGGTGACAGGGCATCCCATCTATCTGGCAGGGAATGAGAGAGAGGGCAGGTGGTGACAGGGCATCCCATCTATCTGGCAGGGAGAGAGAGAGGCCAGGTGTTGACAGGGCATCCCATCTATCTGGCAGGGAGAGAGAGAGGGCAGGTGGTGACAGGGCATCCCATCTATCTGGCAGGGCGAGAGAGAGGGCATCCCATCAGGTGGTGACGCATCCCATCTATCTGGCAGGGGAGAGAGAGAGGGCAGGTGGTGACAGGGCATCCCATCTATCTGGCAGGGAGGGAGAGGCCAGGTGGTGACAGGGCATCCCATCTATCTGGCAGGGGAGGCCAGGTGTTGAGAGAGAGGGCAGGTGGTGACAGGGCATCCCATCTATCTGGCAGGGAGAGAGAGAGGCCAGGTGGTGACAGGGCATCCCATCTATCTGGCAGGGCGAGAGAGAGAGGGCAGGTGGTGACAGGGCATCCCATCTATCTGGCAGGGAGAGGCCAGGTGTTGACAGGGCATCCCATCTATCTGGCAGAGAGAGAGGGCAGGTGACAGGGCATCCCATCTATCTGACAGGGCATCCCATCTATCTGGCAGGGCGGGAGAGAGGCCAGGTGGTGACAGGGCATCCCATCTATCTGGCAGGGTGACAGGGGACAGAGGGCATCCCATCTATCTGGCAGGGCGAGAGAGAGAGGGCAGGTGGTGACAGGGCATCCCATCTATCTGGCAGGGCGAGAGAGAGGGCAGGTGGTGACAGGGCATCCCATCTATCTGGCAGGGCGAGAGAGAGAGGGCAGGTGGTGACAGGGCATCCCATCTATCTGGCAGGGAGAGGCCAGGTGTTGACAGGGCATCCCATCTATCTGGCAGGGAGAGAGAGAGGGCAGGTGGTGACAGGGCATCCCATCTATCTGGCAGGGCGAGAGAGAGAGGGCAGGTGGTGACAGGGCATCCCATCTATCTGGCAGGGAGAGGCCAGGTGTTGACAGGGCATCCCATCTATCTGGCAGGGAAACCAGGTGTTGACAGGGCATCCCATCTATCTGGCAGGGAGAGAGGCAGGCAGGTGGTGACAGGGCATCCCATCTATCTGGCAGGGGAGAGAGAGAGGCCAGGTGGTGACAGGGCATCCCATCTATCTGGCAGGGAGAGAGAGAGGCCAGGTGGTGACAGGGCATCCCATCTATCTGGCAGGGAGAGAGAGAGGCAGGTGGTGACAGGGCATCCCATCTATCTGGCAGGGAGAGAGAGAGGGCAGGTGGTGACAGGGCATCCCATCTATCTGGCGAGAGGGAGGGAGAGTTGACAGGGCATCCCATCTATCTGGCAGGGAAGAGAGAGAGGGCAGGTGGTGACAGGGCATCCCATCTATCTGGCAGGGCATCTATCTGGAGAGAGAGGCCAGGTGGTGACAGGGCATCCCATCTATCTGGCAGGGGAGAGAGGCCAGGTGTTAACAGGGCATCCCATCTATCTGGCAGGGAGAGAGAGAGGCCAGGTGGTGACAGGGCATCCCATCTATCTGGCAGGTGAGGGAGAGAGAGGCCAGGTGTTGACAGGGCATCCCATCTATCTGGCAGGGAGAGAGAGAGGGCAGGTGGTGACAGGGTGGTGACAGGGCATCCCATCTATCTGGCAGGGAGAGAGAGAGGCCAGGTGGTGACAGGGCATCCCATCTATCTGGCAGGGCGAGAGAGAGAGGCCAGGTGGTGACAGGGCATCCCATCTATCTGGCAGGGCGAGAGAGAGAGGGCAGGTGGTGACAGGGCATCCCATCTATCTGGCAGGGAGAGAGAGAGGGCAGGTGGTGACAGGGCATCCCATCTATCTGGCAGGGAGAGGCCAGGTGTTGACAGGGCATCCCATCTATCTGGCAGGGAGAGAGAGAGGGCAGGTGGTGACAGGGCATCCCATCTATCTGGCAGGGAGAGAGAGAGGCCAGGTGGTGACAGGGCATCCCATCTATCTGGCAGGGAGAGAGAGAGGCCAGGTGGTGACAGGGCATCCCATCTATCTGGCAGGGAGAGAGAGAGGCCAGGTGTTGACAGGGCATCCCATCTATCTGCACAGAGGCCAGGTGGCATCCCATCTATCTGGCAGGGGAGAGAGAGAGGCCAGGTGGTGACAGGGCATCCCATCTATCTGGCAGGAGAGGAGAGGCCAGGTGGTGACAGGGATCTGGCAGGGGCAGGGGTGACAGGGCATCCCATCTATCTGGCAGGGAGAGAGAGAGGCCAGGTGGTGACAGGGCATCCCATCTATCTGGCAGGGAGAGAGAGAGGCCAGGTGGTGACAGGGCATCCCATCTATCTGGCAGGGAGAGAGAGAGGCCAGGTGGTGACAGGGCATCCCATCTATCTGGCAGGGAGAGAGAGAGGCCAGGTGGTGACAGCGCATGCAGGCCAGATAACTGTAACTCACACTCACCTGACAAATGAGTCTCAATTCACTGCTCACACACACTCTAGGAAAAGGTAAAACACACTTAGATAGCCTTCTCACACAGCCTGGTAAATGAAATGTGTACTTGGGTAAATGTGCATGCACACACAAAAGCACAGGCACACACACAAACACACACACGGACACACAGACACACAGCGAGGCCAAAGTGGGATACAGTGTGATGATGAACATGATGCAGGAGTCTTGGACACAACAGAGAGCACCACACAGAGAGGGTCATAAAACACTGTCCTGGTTTATTTACTGCCTTCCTAGAGCTTCAGACAGACAAGCTGAGCTGTGAAACAGAGAGCACATAGTTGTTCAACTCAACAATACAGCCAGTCTACAATCTCAACCTCAGTCAACATACAAAAAGATTAAGCAAAATAACAACATTTTGGCAACCGTTAACATTTGAAATTGGAAAAACTTCCAGAAGTAAAAAACAACTTTGAGAAGTGGATTTTTAACACTACATATCAGTTCTACTTCCTGTTGATATATATAGATAAAGAAATTGGTAAGACTTCATTTGAACTAAACACCATGATCTCTTCATAACCTTCATAAAAATGTCCTAACCATGTTATAAAACTTCATACCACGAGTCATAACTTGTCAACACATGCCATAAAGCTTCAGTTATCACAATGACACAAGCTATGAAGCGTTATGACATGTTTACAACATTGTTATAAAGGCATTATGGTGGCCAGGTCATAGAAAGCAGCTGCCCAACTGCGGCCCGCGGGTGGTTTTATTTGGCTCCCAAGTTTTCGAAGCAAAATAATAATAAAATATATATATTTTTTTTTTATAATTCCCAAGTATTCCCACGCATAATAGTGAGACAAGTAATCGTGTACAAATGTGAGCAAGGTTTGAAATTATTATGTTTTAGTGAAATATTATCTGTTTAGGCTTCTTGGGGTCAATTTGCAGTCTAAAAAGGATTTGTAATTCGACCCGCGGCTGAATCTAGTTGATGATCCCGGAAATAAAGTGTTACTAAGAAATAAAAAGAAGGCTGCTCTGCTTGGCTTTGACAACCATCACATTTCACCCATAGCTTCTCTTTCCTGGTTGGTTTTGCCAGAAGCCGTGGATCTGAGTTTCTGGCCTGCAGCGATACAGGGAAAGTGGTGCTCTACAAGCTTTAAGACTAATTAAAAGCCATTGAACAGCTGCAATTATGAAGAGAGAGTGGCAGTTGGGATGGGATCAGCCCTACAGGGATCTGTCTGGCTGCCTTTCAGCCCTAAAGTATGCCTTGGGCTGCCTTTCAGTCTGTCTGCCTGGACTGCCTTTCAGTCCTACAGTAAAGACTGCCTGCCTGGGCTGCCTTTCAGCCCTACAGTAGCTGTCTGCCTGGACTGCCTTTCAGTCCTACAGTAGCTGTCTGCCTGGGCTGCCTTTCAGTCCTACAGTAGCTGTCTGCCTGGGCTGCCTTTCAGTCCTACAGTAGCTGTCTGCCTGGGCTGCCTTTCAGTCCTACAGTAGCTGTCTGCCTGGGCTGCCTTTCAGTCCTACAGTAGCTGTCTGCCTGGGCTGCCTTTCAGTCCTACAGTAGCTGTCTGCCTGGGCTGCCAGTAGCTGTCAGTCCTCACAGTAGCTGTCTGCCTGGGCTGCCTTTCAGTCCTACAGTAGCTGTCTGCCTGGGCTGCCTTTCAGTCCTACAGTAGCTGTCTGCCTGCCTTTCAGTCCTACAGTAGCTGTCTGCCTGGACTGCCTTTCAGTCCTACAGTAGCTGTCTGTCTGGGCTGCCTTTCAGTCCTACAGTAGCTGTCTGCCTGGGCTGCCTTTCAGCCCTAAACAACTGTCTGCCTGGGCTGCCTTTCAGTCCTACAGTAGCTGTCTGCCTGGGCTGCCTTTCAGTCCTACAGTAGCTGTCTGTCTGGGCTGCCTTTCAGTTCAGTCCAGTACAGTCCTACAGTAGCTGTCTGCCTGGGATGCCTTTCAGTCCTACAGTAGCTGTCTGCCTGGGCTGCCTTTCAGTCCTACAGTAGCTGTCTGTCTGGGCTGCCTTTCAGTCCTACAGTAGCTGTCTGTCTGGGCTGCCTTTCAGTCCTACAGTAGCTGTCTGTCTGGGCTGCCTTTCAGTCCTACAGTAGCTGTCTGCCTGGGCTGCCTTTCAGTCCTACAGTAGCTGTCTGTCTGGGCTGCCTTTCAGTCCTACAGTAGCTGTCTGCCTGGGCTGCCTTTCAGTCCTACAGTAGCTGTCTGCCTGGGCTGCCTTTCAGCCCTACATAAACTGTCTGTCTGCCTTTCAGTCCTACAGTAGCTGTCTGTCTGGGCTGCCTTTCAGTCCTACAGTCAGTCCTACAGTAGCTGCTGTCTGTCTGGGCTGCCTTTCAGTCCTACAGTAGCTGTCTGTCTGGGCTGCCTTTCAGTCCTACAGTAGCTGTCTGTCTGGGCTGCCTTTCAGTCCTACAGTAGCTGTCTGTCAGGGCTGCCTTTCAGTCCTACAGTAGCTGTCTGTCAGGGCTGCCTTTCAGTCCTACAGTAGCTGTCTGCCTGGGCTGCCTTTCAGTCCTACAGTAGGCTGTCTGCCTGGGCTGCCTTTCAGCCCTACAGTAGCTGTCTGCCTGGGCTGCCTTTCAGCCCTACTAGCTGTCTGCCTGCTGCCTTTCAGCCCTACAGTAGCTGTCTGCCTGGGCTGCCTTTCAGTCCTACAGTCGGGCTGCCTTTCAGTCCTACAGTAGGCTGTCTGCCTGGGCTGCCTTTCAGTCCTACAGTAGCTGTCTGCCTGGGCTGCCTTTCAGCCCTACAGTAGCTGTCTGCCTGGGCTGCCTTTCAGCCCTACAGTAGCTGTCTGCCTGGGCTGCCTTTCAGTCCTACAGTAGCTGTCTGCCTGGGCTGCCTTTCAGTCCTACAGTCGGGCTGCCTTTCAGTCCTACAGTAGCTGTCTGCCTGGGCTGCCTTTCAGCCCTACAGAGCAGACTAGAGACAGGCCGGCAGACAGAGACATGCCTACTAGAACCTAGAGGCCTACTAGACTCGTGTCCTTTCCTCTCTAACACAAACATCTCCCAGCTTCAATCTCTACAGGCCCTATCATACTGCTTCACACACATACAATTTCACATACTGTAAATACTGCAGTGGCACACATTCTCTCTCACACACACACACACACACACACACACACACACACACACACACACACACACACACACACACACACACACACACACACACACACACACACACACACACACACACACACACACACACACACACACACACACACACACACACACACACACACACACACACACACACACACACACACACACACACAAACACTTTCAGTCACATCTTAGTAACACAAAGTCATGCCCTGTGAGATTCTGAACAAGAAAGTTGTGAAATACAGGAAGTGAATGGACATTAGGATACAACACTATAATTAGAACAACATTGAGTTAGAAACAGAAAGTATAAATGTACTACAGATATAGGATTTGAATTTGATCACCCTGTTGTTGCAGGAAATTTCCTGAGCAGCAAGGAAATGCAAACTTGTAGTGCATTCAAGGTTTAAAAGGTTTAAAAGGATTTATGTTTGTAATTTCCACATGAAAATGTCAGACTTGATTTGCCCTAAGTAAAAATGTATCAACCCTTACAAAAATGTCCATTAATTATAATCCACCCAATAACTCACATTTCCTGTTGCTGCAGGACAATTTTGCTGCTGTGAGAAACTGGTCAAATTAAGATCCTACATCTTTATGACTATTTGTCATATCCATACACAAAGCTGGTTAAATGTAGAAAAGAAACAGAACATTCATTGAAATAATACATTCCTACACATTCAGTTTTAATTCTGCAGGTTATCCACATTACCATTGTGAGACTAGTTCCAATACCAGCTATAACATGTTAGCAAAGCACTACTCAGGGTTCCATCCTCATGTTGCAGCCATGTTGAGTCAATCCAAGCAAAGATAGATGAGACTGGTTTGGGCGGGGTGGGGCGAGGTACAGGGTTGGGAGGGGTCCAGGGTGGGCTGGGGTGGGGAAGTGTACCCCCATTGGAGGACGTTGACACCATCAGGAGTTGGTAGGTCCTGTTCTCCTCCTCGGTCGTCTGTCCTCACAATACAGGCTGTTCAGATGACGGGGTGACTCTCTCGCTCTCTTTCTCCTTCTCTTTACTTTGTGTCCCATCCGTCACATCCTGACAGGAGGAAAGAAAACACAAGCCCAGTCATTCCTCCATCCATCTATTCACAGCCCATCCAGTCACTCACTCCGTCTGTATGACAACAAGTCATTGAGATGTCAGAGTGCAGGCAGGGCCGGGACCCGGCCACACACTGTAATTAACACACAGACTGAAGGAGCCAAAGTCTGCATTCCAAATGGCACCCTATTACCCTTATTGTGGGCTACTCTGGACCAGGGCCCATAGGTATCAGGTCAAATGGGGCGCGCTACATGGGGAATAGGGTGCCATTTGGGAAACATCTAATGAGCCAATCAGAGACTATGGCTATGAAAAGGCAAGCATACTGCAGAGTAATGTCTGCTGAGTTTAAATGCCAACAGGATGGGATAATTCAACTGTATTTCTGACTAAGGAAGAGAACTGCTGACCAGAGAGGCAGCAGTTACAGAAAAGTGGGTGGTGGCAACACCACGTAGGTCTATGAAGGAGATGGTTAAGTATTGTTGTATGGTGACAGGACAATCAAGGAGCTACAGGGAGGTATGCAGACTCATATAAGTGAGTTATGTTATTTAAGTGTGTGTGTGTGTGTCTGTGTGCCTGTTTCCGCTTAAGTGTGTCTGCGACCGACCTCCAGAGGAGTGACTCCACCCTGTTGATGATGTCAGCTAGGTCAAAGGGCAGAGGCATGCTGGGGTCGTCGTCAGCCCAAAACGGCCGGTCCACGGGGGCCTCTTCTGGGGGCAGGGTCTGGGCCAGGCTGGAATGGCACCTGGGGGGACAGACAAGGACAGGAAATAACAGGACAGGTCAGACACTCCTCTGGACATAAATCACCTCCTATACAGACGCCACCATCATTACACATTGTTACACAGAAGCAATGTAAATCAACAGTGGTGGTTCACGGTATAACAAAGAAAATGAGACCTGTATCTGACTGATAGTGAGTTTGAGCAGATCACACAATAATGGGAGGTAATTGTTGGGTGAGTGTGGAGTGTGTTTTCTGTAAACACACAGGGAGGACCAATGTGTGTTGTGTGTTTTCTGTAAACACACAGGGAGGACCAATGTGTGTTGTGTGTTTTCTGTAAACACACAGGGAGGACCAATGTGTGTTGTGTGTTTTCTGTAAACACACAGGGAGGACCAATGTGTGTTGTGTGTTTTCTGTAAACACACAGGGAGGACCAATGTGTGTTTGACCAGGAGGCAGTGGGCTTGTGTTTCCTCTCCTGTTCTCTTTATGACTTCCAATAGACTGGTCCCTACTAGACCCTGCAGGGTGTGTGTGTGTGTGTGTGTGAGTGGGGGGGGGGGTAGGTATGTGATCTGTTTGAGAGGTGAGAGCCAGGAATCTTTTGTATGTAGCCCTACATGGGTGTGTGATCTGTGTGTTGTGGTTTAAACCGTCAATATGATGACAAAGCAACAGTATCCTCAGTGATTAATGCTCCAGTCATTTTCACACAGCCAGATGGTTTCTCTGAAAAGCCCTCTCCTTTCATCCAGTCAGAACAAGAGACAGATAGAGAAACAGCCCTCTGATGTTATTACATGGTGTTTCTACAGTCTCTACATTACAGTGCCTTGCGAAAGTATTCGGCCCCCTTGAACTTTGCGACCTTTTGCCACATTTCAGGCTTCAAACATAAAGATATAAAACTGTATTTTTTTGTGAAGAATCAACAACAAGTGGGCCACAATCATGAAGTGGAACGACATTTATTGGATATTTCAAACTTTTTTAACAAACAAAAACGGAAAAATTGGGCGTGCAAAATTATTCAGCCCCCTTAAGTTAATACTTTGTAGCGCCACCTTTTGCTGCGATTACAGCTGTAAGTCGCTTGGGGTATGTCTCTATCAGTTTTGCACATCGAGAGACTGAATTTTTTTCCCATTCCTCCTTGCAAAACAGCAAGAGCTCAGTGAGGTTGGATGGAGATCATTTGTGAACAGCAGTTTTCAGTTCTTTCCACAGATTCTCGATTGGATTCAGGTCTGGACTTTGACTTGGCCATTCTAACACCTGGATATGTTTATTTTTGAACCATTCCATTGTAGATTTTGCTTTATGTTTGGATCATTGTCTTGTTGGAAGACAAATCTCCGTCCCAGTCTCAGGTCTTTTGCAGACTCCATCAGGTTTTCTTCCAGAATGGTCCTGTATTTGGCTCCATCCATCTTCCCATCAATTTTAACCATCTTCCCTGTCCCTGCTGAAGAAAAGCAGGCCCAAACCATGATGCTGCCAGCAAAATGTTTGACAGTGGGGATGGTGTGTTCAGGTTGATGAGCTGTGTTGCTTTTACGCCAAACATAACCTTTTGCATTGTTGCCAAAAAGTTCAATTTTGGTTTCATCTGACCAGAGCACCTTCTTCCACATGTTTGGTGTGTCTCCCAGGTGGCTTGTGGCAAACTTTAAACGACACTTTTTATGGATATCTTTAAGAAATGGCTTTCTTCTTGCCACTCTTCCATAAAGGCCAGATTTGTGCAATATACGACTAATTGTTGTCCTATGGACAGAGTCTCCCACCTCAGCTGTAGATCTCTGCAGTTCATCCAGAGTGATCATGGGCCTCTTGGCTGCATCTCTGATCAGTCTTCTCCTTGTATGAGCTGAAAGTTTAGAGGGACGGCCAGGTCTTGGTAGATTTGCAGTGGTCTGATACTCCTTCCATTTCAATATTATCGCTTGCACAGTGCTCCTTGGGATGTTTAAAGCTTGGGAAATCTTTTTGTATCCAAATCCGGCTTTAAACTTCTTCACAACAGTATCTCGGACCTGCCTGGTGTGTTCCTTGTTCTTCATGATGCTCTCTGCGCTTTTAACGGACCTCTGAGACTATCACAGTGCAGGTGCATTTATACGGAGACTTGATTACACACAGGTGGATTGTATTTATTATCATTAGTCATTTAGGTCAACATTGGATCATTCAAAGATCCTCACTGAACTTCTGGAGAGAGTTTGCTGCACTGAAAGTAAAGGGGCTGAATAATTTTACATGCCCAATTTTTCAGTTTTTGATTTGTTTAAAAAGTTTGAAACATCCAATAAATGTCGTTCCACTCCATGATTGTGTCCCACTTGTTGTTGATTCTTCACAAAAAAATACAGTTTTATATCTCTATGTTTGAAGCCTGAAATGTGGCAAAAGGTCGCAAAGTTCAAGGGGGCCGAATACTTTCGCAAGGCACTGTATATGATTAATGGATTATGACTTCTACTGCTTCCACCACCTAGTCTGTTGGATCAAAATGGATACCAAAGCATCACGGTATGAGACGTCTCAGTAGGAATCAGTATTGTATTTACACAGGTGACTTGGTGGCAGTCTGGACTGTCAATGTAAATCTGTCTTCCATAGTGACAGATGAAGCTGACCTCTGACCTGGAAGTGAAGGAGGGGAAAGGTGGGAGGGGCCAGTGGTGGTGGGGGGTTGTGGTCAAAGTGTGTGTGTGTGTCACAGTTACTCCTTACTTCACTATCTCCTCCTCCTCCTTCTGAAAAAGAAGCTGGTTGGTGTCTGACTCCCTGACACCCTACCTCCCCATCCCTACCCCAGGCATCCTGCTTCCCCCTGCCTCCCCACCCCCCTACAGTCTCTGGGGTCCCTAACAGGGAGGTGTGTGTTATGGATGTGACGGGGAGGTCGTTAATGTGGCCAGGGAACAGGCAGTCCAGGCCATCCCTGCCTCAATTGGCCGTTCTATATTTCAACCAAGGGCCACTTAATGCTGGAGTAGTTGTTCAGCTAAGTGGTACCATTCAGCTGTGGTCTAACCCTCTGATAGGTAGTGCATTACACCAAGAGGACGCTATTAACATACACCATCCACATATATCTTCCAGGCCTCAGATCAGGGGCCTGATAATAGAATGTGTTAACATGCTCTAAGTACCATTATGTAGCAGATGACTTGATAAATAATAGGATCAGCTGACCTTGGGGCTGCGTGACAAGACATGGGTCTAAATGTTCTCATGATTTATTTAGGGGCAGAATTACAGGAAGCGCCACTTCAGAGAGAGGACGACAGACACGCCAGGCATACATATAGAACTGGATGAAGAGAGACACAGACACACAGAGAATAGAGGGACGCCTCACACGCACACGTTCTGCTGACATCAGCGGACCGACACCAAAGGCCATGGGAACACAGTGCCGTTTGAGTTTGAGAGTGAATGAACTATTCATGTTAGACTGGTACAATAGAAAACACTGGCCTCTTTCCGGCTGTCCTGAACGAGGATATGAAGATGGACCATGTAAATATGTGGTGAAGTTCATTATGTGGTAATACTGTACTCATCTGACAGAGAATCTAACCGGATTAAACTGGAGAGGTCTGTTTAACCAGAGATGCAGTAGTTATGAGGATGAGAGTTGTGTCAAATATAATAGAGGCAAGGACATTCAACCCACTACCTCCAATAGCTGCATATACCACACCTTCACTTAACTGATGGAATGAAATGGAATGAAATCATTCAATATCTAGTCTGGTACCTTAAACTCTCATAGAAATGCATTGTGAGCCACAGCACTATACACATTCTCACAAATCACCACTTTCCCCTGGGAAAACAGCACCTTAAAGGTAAGGTCAAAGACAAAGAGGAGGGAGAGCGGGATGGAGAAAGAGAGGCAGAGCTAGAGGACTAGGGGTGTGTTTGTGAGTCTACAGTGTTCCAACGGATTAACCCTAGACAGATATGGGCTAACTATCCCATCTGGTGCTCTCTCGCCCACTCGCTCAGGAGAGATTGGCAATACAATCACTCATTTCAATTTGCCCTGAAACCCTATAGCCCGGCAGGCCTGCTCAAATAGTATGCTAATGTGAAAGGAATCTGAGCTTCTATCGCCTTTTATTCCACAGAGGCCTTCCATAGTGCAGCCACACACTGCACTTGAACTGTTCTGTCTGCCTGCCTCCTAAAAGGCACCCTATTCCCCATATAGTGCACTACTTTTGATCAGAGTCCTTTAGCCCTGGTTCAAAGTAGTGCACTAAATAGTGAATAGGATGCCATTTGGGCCGCAGGGTCTGTGGCAAGGAGGGGGCTATAGGGCTCTAGCTGGCGGAGAAGCTCACCATAGGACCCAGGCTCCGGCCCCACACTGCTCTGCTCAAACTAACCACTTTAGCTAAAGTGAGTGTTAATTATGGACAGGCAAAGCAGTCAATAAAAGGTTAATGTAAAAGTCAAAGGATAAATTCCTTTAAGCATTGCATCATTCCACCATCTCCGCGACCGACACGGTGCTCGCAGGTCTCTCCTAATCAATACGTTTTACTGTAATGCGCTCCCCATCGATTTCCCCGTGGCTCAGCCCTCCCTCCTCAGCCCACTCACTGCCCTGCCTGGTAAAGAAAGGAGAGAGAGAGGGAGAGAGAGAGAGGGAGAGAGAGGGAGAGAGAGAGGGAGAGAAAGAGAGGGGGAAGAAAAATAAATCCATTGCTGCAAGTAAATAAAATGATTAACCTCTCTCTCTCTCTCTTCTTCCTCCTCTTCCTCCTCCTCCTCCCTCCTCCCCCCCCTCCTCCTCCCTCCCCCTCCCTCCCCCCTCCCCCCCCCCCCCCCTCCCCCCCTCCTCCTCCTCCCTCCTCCTCCTCCCCTCCCCCTCCTCCCCCTCCTCCCCCTCCCCTCCCCCCCCTCCCCCTCCCCCTCCCCCTCCCCCTCCCCCTCCCCCCCCCCCCCTCCTCCTCCTCCCTCCTCCTCCCCCTCCTCCCCCCTCCTCCCCCCTCCCCCTCCTCCTCCCCCCCTCCCTCCTCCTCCCCCCCCCTCCTCCCCTCCCCTCCCCCTCCTCCCCCTCCTCCCCCCCTCCTCCCTCCTCCTCCCCCTCCCCTCCCCCCCTCCCCCTCCCCCCTCCTCCCCCTCCCCCTCCTCCTCCTCCCCCCCCCTCCCCCCCTTCCTCCTCCTCCTCCCCCCTCCCCCTCCTCCTCCTCCTCCCCCCGGCTGGTCCCGATCAGGAACCCTCCATCTCTCCACTAGCCATGTAATTGTGCTGAGTCCAATCCTGCCACCAGGGCCATACATTAAAAGCCTCTCTGCTCTTAACAGGATGGACAGCCGCCTAATAGACAACGTCAGTGCTTCCGACTCATGCAATTACACTGATAAATGCCACGATTGTGTCAGGCCAAGTGGAAAAAAGCAGGCTAACATAGATAGCAGACAACACTTATTGTGTTATTGCTACAGGAGATCATTTGTAACCACACATGGGAGTAAATGGAGACTGTTTGATAAAGACATTATGTACGGAATAGGTAGGGTGGGGTTGCTGCCTGATGGAAATGCCTTTTAAGGAGATGGGTTGTGATATCTCTCTTTGTGTGTGTGTGTGTGTGTGTGTGTGTGTGTGAGAGCCTCAGTTCACCTGGTTCCTCATTTTCTCCCCTACACCCACAGTTCAGTCCTTTAGAACTCTGCAGGTGTGAAGTTTTACGGCCTTGCCAGCGAAGCCACAGACCAGAGAATGCAATCAAACAAGTCATGCAGAAACAGGCATGTGTCTCATAAATTCAGACTAGCCGCCGAAGGTGATGTACGCAATCATGTTGCCCAGGATGACAGCGGTTCAGCGGGCATGTCTCGCCTGTACCTGTACACATCTCTGTCTTGTGTAAGAGTCAGTGGAACTGTGTAAGGAGGGGTCTGTGTGGAGTGTACTATACTGTAAGGTTCAGTGGTAACTGTGTGGAGTCATGTACTACACTGTAAGGTTGTGTAGTATACTGTGGAGTCATGTACTATACTGTAAGGTTCAGGGGTAACTGTGTGGAGTCATGTACTATACTGTAAGGTTCAGGGGTAACTGTGTGGAGTCATGTACTATACTGTAAGGTTCAGGGGTAACTGTGTGGAGTCATGTACTATACTGTAAGGTTCAGTGGTAACTGTGTGGAGTCATGTACTATACTGTAAGGTTCAGTGGTAACTGTGTAGAGTCATGTACTATACTGTAAGGTTCAGGTTCAGGGGTAACTGTGTGGAGGTAACTGTAAGGTTGTGTAGAGTCATGTACTATACTGTAAGGTTCAGGGGTAACTGTGTAGAGTCATGTACTATACTGTAAGGTTCAGGGTAACTGTGTAGAGTCATGTACTATACTGTAAGGTTCAGGGGTAACTGTAAGGTTCAGGGGTAACTGTGTAGAGTCATGTACTATACTGTAAGGTTCAGGGGTAACTGTGTGGAGTCATGTACTATACAGGGGTAAGGTTCTGTAAGGGGGTAACTGTGTGGAGTCATGTACTATACTGTAAGGTTCAGGGTAACTGTGTGGAGTCATGTACTATACTGTAAGGTTCAGGGGTAACTGTGTGGAGTCATGTACTATACTGTAAGGTTCAGGGGTAACTGTGTGGAGTCACTGTAAGGTTCATGTACTATACTGGGTAACTGTGTGGAGTCATGTACTATACTGTACTATCTCTGTCTGTGTACATGTACTATACTGTAAGGTTCAGGGGTAACTGTGTGGAGTCATGTACTATACTGTAAGGTTCAGGGTAACTGTGTGGAGTCATGTACTATACTGTAAGGTTCAGTGGTAACTGTGTGGAGTCATGTACTATACTGTAAGGTTCAGGGGTAACTGTGTGGAGTCATGTACTATACTGTAAGGTTCAGCGGGGGTAACTGTGTGGAGTCATGTACTATACTGTAAGGTTCAGGGGTAACTGTGTGGAGTCATGTACTATACTGTAAGGTTCATGTCTCGGGTGCACACAACTGTGTGGAGTCATGTACTATACTGTAAGGTTCAGGGGTAACTGTGTGGAGTCATGTACTATACTGTAAGGTTCCTGGTAACTGTGTGGAGTCATGTACTATACTGTAAGGTTCAGGGGTAACTGTGTGGAGTCATGTACTATACTGTAAGTCATGTACTATACTGTAAGGTTCAGGGGTAACTGTGTGGAGTCATGTAACTGTGTGGAGTCATGTACTATACTGTAAGGTTCAGGGGTAACTGTGTGGAGTCTATACTGTAAGGTTCAGGGGTACTGTGTAGAGTCTATACTGTAAGGTTCAGTGGTAACTGTGGAGTCATGTACTATACTGTAAGGTTCAGGGTAACTGTGGAGTCATGTACTATACTGTAAGGTTCAGGGGTAACTGTGTAGAGTCATGTACTATCAGGGGGTAACTGTGTGGAGTCATGTACTATACTGTAAGGTTCAGGGGTAACTGTGTGGATGTCTATACTGTAAGGTTCAGGGTAACTGTGTGGAGTCATGTACTATACTGTAAGGTTCAGGGGTAACTGTGTGGAGGTACTATACTGTAAGGTTCAGTGGTAACTGTGTAGAGTCATGTACTATACTGTAAGGTTCAGGGGTAACTGTGTGGAGTCATGTACTATACTGTAAGGGTAACTGTGTGGAGTCATGTACTATACTGTAAGGTTCAGGGGTAACTGTGTGGAGTCATGTACTATACTGTAAGGTTCAGGGGTAACTGTGTGGAGTCATGTACTATACTGTAAGGTTCAGTGGTAACTGTGTGGAGTCATGTACTATACTGTAAGGTTCAGTGGTAACTGTGTGGAGTCATGTACTATACTGTAAGGTTTAGGGGTAACTGTGTGGAGTCATGTACTATACTGTAAGGTTCAGGGGTAACTGTGTGGAGTCATGTACTATACTGTAAGGTTCAGGGGTAACTGTGTGGAGTCATGTACTATACTGTAAGGTTCAGTGGTAACTGTGTGGAGTCATGTACTATACTGTAAGGTTCAGTGGTAACTGTGTAGAGTCATGTACTATACTGTAAGGTTCAGGGGTAACTGTGTAGAGTCATGTACTATACTGTAAGGTTCAGGGGTAACTGTGTAGAGGCATGTACTATACTGTAAGGTTCAGGGGTAACTGTGTAGAGTCATGTACTATACTGTAAGGTTCAGTGGTAACTGTGTGGAGTCATGTACTATACTGTAAGGTTCAGGGGTAACTGTGTAGAGTCATGTACTATACTGTAAGGTTCAGGGGTAACTGTGTGGAGTCATGTACTATACTGTAAGGTTCAGGGGTAACTGTGTAGAGTCATGTACTATACTGTAAGGTTCAGTGGTAACTGTGTGGAGTCATGTACTATACTGTAAGGTTTAGTGAGGCTGCCTGTGCTCTTTAATTTGCCCACAGGCCTCGTGGGGTCAAGCCCCACAGTGGTAGGTACAGCAGAGCGTGGGTAGGGCAACGTCCCAACAGCTTCCTCAGGATCAATCCACTGACCACTATTGTCTGCAGACAGACTGTGCTGACTGTGCTCTCCGTGAGTATATGAGGTGGGTGACTGTGGAGGAGAGGAATAGGGGGAGCGGGCGGGGCATCCAATGCGTGACATATGTTCCTTTCATTTTGACTCCTTTTAAACAGCCCCTGCTAATAAAACTAACATCTGATCCCTCTAATTAATGGCTGTGGAAAACACGCAAATGCCTTTTGGTCGGGAGCAGGACACACACACACACACCCCCCCCCCTCCCAGGGTGGTGCTGCTTGTAACAATGAGTGAGCTACCTTTGGGTGGGACGCCCCGCC
The DNA here is from genome assembly GCF_036934945.1 of Oncorhynchus masou masou. NCBI lineage: Eukaryota > Metazoa > Chordata > Actinopteri > Salmoniformes > Salmonidae > Oncorhynchus > Oncorhynchus masou. Next base: position 78,142,993 of record NC_088212.1, on the reverse strand, counting down.
ACCCCACCACAGCCAGACTCAGACCCTGTGAGGTCCCCTTCCATCCAGCTACAGTCTGTTGTGCGTCTGCTCATTAAACCACATGAAACAAATAGGAGACTTTGTTATTTGACTTTATTCGAGCCTGCAGGACTCCTACATGACAGCAGTGGGAACACAGGACCTGTAGGTCTGGGCTGTGGCACGTACAACCACATCATGTGCACTTCTGCTCTCCGCAATACTCCTGTGCTGCATGATTCAATAACTAGGTGAATGAGGCATTGATAAAAAGCAGGGCTCATCAGAGCAGAGCACACCAAGTCTCACACCGAGGTTGTTTGATGTGGGCTGGCTAGGTGGGTTGTTGAGTGTCTGGAGCCTCCACCAACCAGATGCAAAACACACAAGCAGCAAGGTAGTCGCTAAATATCTTTTATAATTGGGGCCATAAAACACAATTGCAGTCTGGACTTGCAAAGGAGGAGCCAGGCAAACTGCTGCTGTTGCTCTCAAACCAGGTGGATGTCCATTAGTCGTTTAACAGCGTGACAAATTATCCAACACCACAGCCCTACTCTGCTACAACTCTCCTCTCTTACCTTGGGCTATGGGATGGAATGCAGCCTAATGCCAACATTTACAAGCAGACAACGTTTGTTCAAATGCAATCAGGGTGTAAAGACAAACAGATAGAGGTTCTGTCCACTGCTTCTGGCCGTGTGTTCTTCCCACAGGGGCGGGTCATTGGTCATCCCCTAAGGCTGTGTGTGGGTGTGTGTTCCAAGAGGGATGAAGAGGGCCTCCAAGCCACCTGTGAGAGCTCCATAGCATCGACTAATGCAGCTGGTTCAGGTCGGAGACCTCAAACTGTAAACAAACTTTTACTCTGGCCATTTCAAGCCATAACGACGACAGCCATGAAGACACCATGGCTAAGACTCAACAGGGACCAATGTCTCAACATGCCAACACAGCCCCCATAATGCAATATTATTCCATACATGAGGCCAAATACCAGAGTGAAGCATTTTGATATAGTGAGGGAAAACTAATTAGAGTTGGTTTAAAGAGAAATGTGAGTTTTTCACAGTGACTGTGTTTATTTATACAGCCCAGGAGAGAAAACTGAGCAATAAGAGTCTTGATGGAGAGGGTAAAGAGGTTACGAGCCTGTCAGTGTTTGCAGTTTTTCACAGCCCAGCGGTTGAAGGCCATAAATCTGCTCTGGGATCAGGAAGAGGGTTACTGTGGGGCTGGGAGCCGTAACTCTTTATTTGTGGTGGAACGGCGCACAGTTGCTGTGAAAACTTGTTGTTCCGTGAACGTTCCTGTAAAACGATCATTCCACCACCACCACCTCTCTTCCACCCTCCACCCCCCTCAACCTTACCCCTGGCTCCCCACCCTGCTAGCGCCTTCTGGGCATCATGCAGAGAGAGAGAGAGCAATAAGAGAAGATGATGGATGAGGCCTGCCTCGACAGCTATACAGCCTCTCCCCCGACTGACACCTGACCATGGTCACATGATAAGGTCACCGGAGACTCGCACAATTCCCACCTGTCTGCAGGTGACAATGGCAGGGTCAACCTGGGTTGGCTAATCATAGGTATTGTGCCTCAGATTGCCTGTTACAAGCCATTCTGCTAGCTACGGGGGATGTAGTGTTAAATATCTGAGGCCTTTATGGTGTTAAACTGTGGGACAGGAGCTTTAAACTGTTGTACAATAGGTATTAGGTTTCAGATAGATGGAGTACATTAACCTGGTTTGAAAAGAGAGAGAAAAGAGATTAGAGGAAGAGACACGACAAATCAACATGTCACATCTTCTTGTACTGCTACAGTTAAAGGTTCGCATTGAGACATCACTTCCTGTGTGACCTCACTGAATGATGTCAGTGAGGCTCCTCCCTCATCGGCACATCTTCATATGTAGCTTTTAAAAGGAGATGTAAATTTAAAGTGCAGAACCAGAGAGATTAGGGAAACACCCTCAAACAATGTGAAACCACAGAGCCATTTAAAGACCCAGACGTGTCATTAACATAATGCTGGGGTAATCTAGCAGTGATGATTTCATTGTGGAGGTGTATTGGAAAGAAATATAACATGGAATGTTGCATGGAAAAGGAGGAGAGGAGAGGGGGGAAGACAGAAGAAGAGACAAGAGAAAAGACACTTGGTAGTCTTCCCTGACATGAATGTTTATTTCCTTTCCATCTGTTAACCCACTTTAAAGATTGTCAAATTAAAATGTTTTAACTTACAAGAAGCATTTTCCCATAGACATGAGTGGCTTCTGTAAACAAAGTGGAAAATGTCCCACAGGTCTCCAGTACTTTCTCCCAGCCAGAGAACACTGTGTTTTGTTAAGTGTGGGTGTGTGTGGGTGTGTGTGTGTGGGTGTGTGTGTCAGAGGAGTGTGTTGTTGCCAGGTGTTTAGCCTTCTGAGTCACCTGGTCCTCCTGCTGTGTGAACATGGGTTTTGTTTCACCCTATTAAGTAAATACTGTAATTAAAGGGCACGGCATTTAAAACGCTGCCGTGAAAAGACTGAAACAGAAAGAGAGCAATTTGTTTAGAGGAGCAGGAAGGTAGGCCAGGGCCTGAGGCTTTCAGCACTGAGCAGGGTGCAAGAGTGTACCGCACGGCACAGCACAGCAGCCTAGGAAACACAATGCAACGGAGGGGGTGAGTGTGTGTATGTCAGAAAGTGTGTGAAAATGAATATGTCTAATATGTGGTATTGTGTGTTTGAACATGTGTGTATAAGGGTGTGAAGAAGAGAAATACTGTTTGTGTTCAAACAGGTACAAAACGCCACAGTGGATCAAGAACTAATACAAAGAGCTATACAAACATGCGGTTGACCTGTAGTCTAATAGAATGAATATTCACGCCCAGTGATATCAGAGAAAGAACATATTGTGTTTCAGTACACCCAGCCCTTTGTCTACTACACCAACAAAGCAATGCCCATGTCAATATTAAAACATAACCTGACTGTTTAATGTTCCTATATGTAAAGTATGTCTTCTCTGAGAATACCACTGGCCTGTTTTAAAGGTCTCTTAAAGGTAAAGTAACAAACGTTAACTTCCCATTCAGAACAATGGCGGCTAAATGAAGACTAGAGCCATACGCCAGTAGAGAACAGAGATGGATTACACTGTAGGAATAAGGGATACAGTCTCCCATTCATCTCCTTTCACTCTCAACCCCCCAAAAAAACTGCCCACCTGCTCTTGTCTCTCCACTCCCTATTTCACTGAGGATGTGCCCCTGACTCTGGAACTTAAACCACTGATCCAAGGTCAGCTGTGATTAGGAGAGGGGATAACCCAGTACTGAGACTCATAGACACCCAGCTGGCCACACAGAGAAACAGGTCCAAAATCAGACCAATGCAGCTCTGGGTAACTGTTACCACAACATCATTCATCCAGATCCTTACTCTATCCAGAGTCAAGCAAGGCATCTGACACCAGCAGTGAGGCCTAACTTTGGATCAGGCAGCTGAGGAGCAGGACAAACACAGCTCAGGCAGCTGACTGGTCGAAGCAACACACACACTTACACACGCAGATGGATGATGGGTACAGATGGAGCATCATTGGCCCTCTGGCTGCAGTTCTCAGTGAGCTGTATTTAGGCCCAGCTTTGATGGTGGGTAAACAGGACATAGGGGCTGGGGCAGAGAGGAGAGAGGAGAGGGGTTGAAGAAAGAGAGGAAAGGATGATGGCGGAGAGACTAAGAGAGGTTGGGAGAGGCAGGAGAGGAAGAGGGCTAGGAGAGGAGAGTGGAGTGGAAGGGGGAGGGGCTAGCTCTCTGGCCACATGGGGATCCAAACATTCTCAGTACAACATCAACATGTCACTGTCCATTCACCCCCCTGCAATCCCCTGCAGCCCCCAGCCTGTATGGCTGATTGAGGCAACTAGCCGCCCAGCAGAAACTTCAGCTTTCATTCCGCCTGACTTCCGCTGTCCGCCTCGCAGGAGAAAGAGAGACAGAGACAAAGAGAGAGAGACAGAAAGAAAGAAGCTGTGAATACAGGAAGAGACAGAAAATCATTGAGAACCTTGCCTTGTTTAATATTTGATGAGTTGGGAGGCTTTGCCTCTGGTTAAATCAGAACAGAGAGAGAGAGAGAGTCTGAACCAACAGAGGTTGAGATAAACAGACTGAGCCCAGACAACACACACACACTCCAAACATATTTGTCCCCGTAATTAGTTGCTGTCCTCTCTGCTCATGTCGCAGGTGAAGCTGTTGTCAGCCATATCACAGAGGGAGGCTCGCCAGCACTTCTCCTAGATGGCGGCCATTTTGTTTCAACTGGGCATTCTGTCGCTGCTAATAATTTCTCATCCTGAGAGGGGCAGCTTTGCATATGTCTGGCTCTAAGACACGGCAAACACAATACGATGCAGTTGATGTACTTTTGAAGGAAAAGCTAGCAAACATTGGTGTAGCACACTGTCATAAACCACTACACTGCCTTCTCTGTACAGTGGCTAAACATGCTAAGATGCTTTGTAGAACCAGTTCACTTATTTTGATGAGGGGGAAGTTGCTATACTGTCGTCTCCACCCAGAGCCTTATTGTTTTAGCATACCTCCATACCTGTTCTCCACCAAGAGGCTTATTGTTTAGGCATACCTCCACACCTGTTCTCCACCCAGAGCCTTGTTGTTTAAGCATACCTCCATACCTGTTCTCCACCAAGAGCCTTATTGTTTTAGCATACCTCCACACCTGTTCTCCACCCTGGGCCTTATTGTTTTAGCATACCTCCACACCTGTTCTCCACCAAGAGCCATATTGTTTTAGCATACCTCCATACCTATTCTCCACCCAGAGCCTTATTGTTTTAGCATGCCTCCATACCTATTCTCCACCCAGAGCCTTATTGTTTTAGCATACCTCCATACCTATTCTCCACCCAGAGCCTTATTGTTTTAGCATGCCTCCATACCTATTCTCCACCCAGAGCCTTATTGTTTTAGCATGCCTCCATACCTATTCTCCACCCAGAGCCTTATTGTTTTAGCATACCTCCATACCTATTCTCCACCCAGAGCCTTATTGTTTTAGCATACCTCCATACCTATTCTCCACCCAGAGCCTTATTGTTTTAGCATACCTCCATACCTATTCTCCACCCAGAGCCTTATTGTTTTAGCATACCTCCATACCTATTCTCCACCCAGAGCCTTATTGTTTTAGCATACCTCCATACCTATTCTCCACCCAGAGCCTTATTGTTTTAGCATGCCTCCATACCTATTCTCCACCCAGAGCCTTATTGTTTTAGCATACCTCCATACCTATTCTCCACCCAGAGCCTTATTGTTTTAGCATACCTCCATACCTATTCTCCACCCAGAGCCTTATTGTTTTAGCATACCTCCATACCTATTCTCCACCCAGAGCCTTATTGTTTTAGCATACCTCCATACCTATTCTCCACCCAGAGCCTTATTGTTTTAGCATGCCTCCATACCTATTCTCCACCCAGAGCCTTATTGTTTTAGCATGCCTCCTACCTATTCTCCACCCAGAGCCTTATTGTTTTAGCATACCTCCATACCTATTCTCCACCCAGAGCCTTATTGTTTTAGCATACCTCCATACCTATTCTCCACCCAGAGCCTTATTGTTTTAGCATACCTCAACACCTGTTCTCCACCCTGGGCCTTATTGTTTTAGCATACCTTTACACCTGTTCTCCACTCGGGTGACTCAATGACAAAATGTTATTGCTTTAATAAAAATAAAAAACAGATTACAACACCTCAGTCGTTTAGAAGGAAATGTCCTTTATTTAGATACACGTGTCTGGTTGGCAACTTTTCCCCTTCTGTGAAACACATTGGGTTATGTTACAGAACGAGCTGAGCAGCACAGTAGACACACTGTGTGTGTGTGTGTATATATATATCTCAGTGTCTTATCTAGCACCTGTGACAGCTCTGACTCAAAGACACCCAGGGACTGAACCAACTAACACTGGGGACAAAAATGTGCCACAGCAGCAGTGGCTTCTGGGGGTTCATACACTACACCCATCTGTCATTAGATTACAAATGAGCACACACACACACGCGCACACACAGAACCGTGAGCGAACTGCCTTGTGTTAAGCTCATGGGGAGTAACGTTGGCTCCATTTATCTCTCTCTCTCCCAGTTCCCTACATACACAGATCACATGTGCCAACACACCACGACAATCCCAGGCTCTTGTGAATTAATCTACGTTAAGCTTGAATTAACATAGACATACATCCTGCTCTGCAGGATCCTCGGATTCAGGCCCTGGATTGATTTATGCCCCATGTGAGTTCCTCACAGCGAGCAGACCTGTCACACGCTGTTGTGTCAAAGGCTAACGGCTCTGTGACTTATGTCTTCCTGTAGCCTGGGGATATGACAATAGAGCACTGTGCCATGGAGGATACTGTAGGTAGGGCTGGGTTCTAACAGGGTGACAGTGAGGATACCGGCGCCACCTAATGGCTGAGACGCACCTGGTGCCAGGTGTGGGCATAGGAGGAGGCACAGGGGCAGAGAGAGAGAGAAAAAGAGAGAGCGAGAGAGAGAGAGTTAGCCAGCAAACACTGTCAGTCACCTGATCAATTGTACCACTGCATGGCGCCTGTGTCCGTCTGTGTCCTCACCTCAGTCCACTCCAGCCCCACACAAACACACGCTAGGCTAGGAGGTGAAAAGAGGGGTATTTAACACACCAGCTAACCTGCAGACAGACTTTATCAGTTGGACAAATCAATAGGGCTGTCTGAGAGCAGAGGTGTGTCCTGCATGGTGCTGGAGGGGAGCTGCAGGGGTTAACTCTGGCTTCCTGCCCCCCCGGATCTCCACCCCAGCCCCCCTGACCTCCATCCCAGGCCCCCGGCCCCCTCCTGGGGCCACTGTACCCGTCTCCTCTCCCCCCATCGATTCTGCCTCAGCACCCAGTATAGTCCACTACAGCCTCCCACCCACACGGCAGAACAACAGCCTCATCAACTCTGAGTGGTGTAGACACTGTTTCCAGTCCACAGGGAGAGAGGAAGAGCACACAGAAAACAGGACCCACGTTCCGAAATGTAACTGTATAGACACACAAATGTTTATACTGTGTCCTGTGGGTTCAGACTGCCTGATTCCCCAGTACATACAGCACAGAGCATGTTCCTGCTACAAATGGCTTTCTCATGTCGTGGTCTTACTCACTGGGACCCAGGGTACCTGCCTGCACACAAAGGACAGGAGAGCAGTTGCTGCACACTGCAGCAACTGTCTCTCTGACATTCACCTGACAGGCATTTCTCCCGAACTCTGAGGATTTAATGCTCTAAAAAACAGGAGACAACCCCCCCTTCCCCCTCTCACTGTTACCTACTTACCTTCAATAACGGTTAACATCACAAGACAGGAGATATGGAGGTGGAGAGGGGGTAACACCGTCCTGTACAATGCGCCACGTCTCTGTCTGGTAGCTGGTTCTGTTCTGACATTTGGGGCCATGGGGACCGTGTGAAAGAGCATATGTTCACAGACAGAGAGAAACTACACACACACAGCAGAACACACACACACAAACACAGCGGAACAGAACATACATAGGCGTTGGCGTCTTCCACGGCCCCTGGGCTTCCACTAGCCCCCAGGACAGGTACAATCCATCCCAGACAACCTAATGCGCACACACACACACACACACACACACACACACACACACACACACACACACACACACACACACACACACACACACACACACACACACACACACACACACACACACACACACACACACACACACACACACACACACACACACACACACACACACACACACACACACACACACACACACACACAGAGAGAGAGAGAGAGGGCTAGTGAACTGCAAGTGAACGACCCGATCTGACCTTCAGAGACTATTCTTCTACCTTGGAGCTGATACCAGGGGAGGGATGTCTAGTTTCTTCATAGGGCAACTTCCTCCATCTCATCAAAACCATGACTGACAAGATGTTCAATGCCTCTTGGCAGCAAACAACACTGCAGAGCTGATTTAAAAGTACAATGGGGTGGAGGGAGATTTCAGGGGTTAAACTAAGAGATGGGAAGTGAGCTAGAGCCAGAGGAGAGAGCAGGGAAAGAAAAGAGAGAATAGAAGAGAGGGAAAGAAAAGAAGAGAGGCGAAGAATCGGTTTCCACCAAGGACTGCAGGCATAGTTATGGAAATGGGTGGCTGGCAGCTTCCTCTGCTAACTGTAAACAGGATCTTGGTAAGGCATATAGCCTCCAGCCAGGCCCGGGGAGCCTGGCACCATTACAGTGCAACACCTCACTGCTCCTATTCCTCTCCCCGTCCATACCTTTCTCTCCCCCACCCCCTCTCTCTCTCTGTCTCTCCCCCTCCCTCCCTCTCTCTCTCTCTCCCAAACCTGCCCAGGCTTCAGTATTTAGTAATTCATGAATAGTGGGGCGGAACCGGCCCGCACACATCCTGACACCAAATAAATGACATGTTCCCATGTCTCCTCCACCAAACAACAAAGAGCCTCTTTTGGTTCCCTAAAGAGACACCCACAGAAGTAGCGTTGAGTATTTGTTGTAGTTGTCTAGTCACACCTCGCAGATGTTGCAACACTTGGTACTGGGCTATATAAATCAGGGAGAAACAGGGTGTCTCTCGTTGTGTAATAGCTAGAGAACATTTATTACGGGTAATTACTAGGTGAACACTGTTGGGTTTAGTAAGATGTCACACTTTGGCACTGCCAGTATTGGGTTTTCCAGGCTGCAGATGGGGATACAGCACCACAGAGGGTTCTGATATTGGGCCCAAACACCAGCCCGAGCTTTCACTCAGTGCCCTGTGACTGCCAAGGCCAAGGCTAGCATTATAAGGGTACACATTTCCCTCGATAGCTTGAATAAGACATATGGTAAGACCAGTCATATAGCACTCCTCAACTGTAACCACTTCTGTTCTCTCCTTTCCTTTGAGAGCAGCTTCCTCTCTCAGATCCTTTCCGTTGAGAGCAGCTTCCTCTCTCAAATCCTTTGAGAGTAGCTCCTCCCTCAGATCCTTTCCTTTGACAGTAGCTTTGTCGCATAGATCCTTTCCCTTGAGCGGAGCTTCCTCTCTCAGATTATTTCCTTTGAGAGCAGCTTCCACTTTCAGATCCTTTCGGTTGAGAGCAGCTTCCTCTCTCAGATCCTTTCCTTTGACAGTAGCTTCCGCTCTCAGATCCTTTCCTTTGAGAGTAGATTTCTCTCTCAGATCCTTTCCTATGAGAGTAGCTTCCTCTCTCAGATCCTTTCCTTTGAGAATAGCTTCCTCTCTCAGATCCTTTCCTTTGAGAGTAGCTTCCTCTCTCAGATCCTTTCCATTGAGAATAGCTTCCTCTCTCAGATCCTTTCCTTTGAGAGTAGCTTCCTCTATCAGACCCTTTCCTTTGAGAGTAGCTTCCTCTTTCAGATCATTTCCTTTGATAGAAGCTTCCACTCTCAGATCCTTTCCTTTCAGAGCAGCTTATCTCTCAGATCTTTTCCTTTAACAGTAGCTTCCTCGCATAGATCCTTTCATTTGACAGTAGCTTCCTCTCTCAGATCTTTTGAGAGTAGCTCCCTCCCTCCCGTAGATCCTTTCCTTTGACAGTAGCTTTGTCGCATAGATACTTTCCCTTGAGAGTAGCTTCCTCTCTCAGATTATTTCCTTTGAGAGCAGCTTCCACTCTCAGATCCTTTCCTTTGAGAGTAGTTTCCTCTTTCAGATCCTTTCCTTTGACAGTAGCTTTGTCGCAAAGATCCTTTCCTTTGAGAGTAGCTTAGTCTCTCAGATCATTTCCTTTGAGAGCAGCTTCCTCTCTCAGATCCTTTCCTTTGACAGCAGCTTCCTCTCTCAGATCCTTTCCTTTGACAGTAGCTTCCTCTCTCAGATCCTTTCCTTTGAGAGTAGCTTCCTCTCAAATCCTTTCCTTTGACAGTAGCTTCCTCTTTCAGATCATATCCATTGAGAGCAGCTTCCTCTCAAATCCTTTCCTTTGACAGTAGCTTCCTCTTTCAGATCATATCCATTGAGAGCAGCTTCCTCTATTAGATCCTTTCCTTAGAGCAGCTTCCTCTATTAGATCCTTTCCATTGAGAAAAGCTTCCTCTCTCAGATCATTTTATTTGAGAGTATCTTAGATCCTTTCCTTTGGGAGTAGTTTCTTCTCTCAGATCCTTTCCTTTGACAATAGCTTCCTCTCTCAGATCCTTTGGGAGTAGTTTCTTCTCTCAGATCCTTTCCTTTGAGAGTAACTCCCTCTCTCAGATCCTTTCCTTTGACTGTAGCTTCCTCTCTCAGATCCTTTCCTTTGAGAGTAGCTTCCTATCTCAGATCCTTTCCTTTGAGAGTAGCTCCCTTTCTCAGATCCTTTCCATTGACAGTAGCTTTGTCGCACAGATCCTTTCCTTTGAGAGTAGCTTCCTCTCTCAGATCCTTTCATTTGACAGTAGCTTCGTCGCATAGATCCTTTCCTTTGAGAGTAGCTCCCTCTCCCAGATCCTTTCCTTTGACTGTAGCTTCCTCTCTCAGATCCTTTCCTTTGAGAGCAGATTCCTCAGATGCTTTCCTTTGAGAATAGCGTAGTCTCTCAGATCCTTTCTTTTGAAAGTCGCTTCCTCTCTCAGATCCTTTCCATTGAGAGTAGCTTAGATCCCTTGGGAGTAGTTTCCTCTCTCAGATCCTTTCCTTTGAGAGTAGCTCCCTCTCTCAGATCCTTTGCTTTGACAGTAGCCTCGAAGCATAGATCCTTTCGTTTGAGAGCAGCTTACCTCTCTCAAATCCTTGCCACTGAGAATAGCTTCCTCTCTCAGATCATTTCCTTTGAGAGTCGCTTCCTCTCTGAGATCCTTTCCTTTGAGAGTAGCGTACTCTCTCAGATCTGTTTATTTGAAAGTAGCTTCCTCTCTCCGATCCTTTCCTTTGAGAGTAGCTTTCTCTCTCAGATCCTATCCTTTGACAGTAGCTTCCTCTCCCAGATCCTTTCCTTTGAGAGCAGCTTCCTCTCTCAGATCCTTTCCATTGAGAATAGCTTCCTCTCTCAGATCCTTTCCATTGAGAATAGCTTCCTCTCAGATCCTTTCCTTTGAGTAGCTTCCTCTCTCAGATCCTTTCCTTTGAAAGTCGCTTCCTCTCTCAGATCCTTTCCTTTCAGAGTAGCTTCCTCCCTCAGATCCTTTTTTTTGACAGTAGCTTCCTCTGTCAGATACTTTCCTTTGAGAGCAGCTTCCACTCTCAGATCCTTTCCTTTGTGAGTAGCTTCCTCTCTCAAATCCTTTCCTTTGAGAGCAACTTCCTCTCTCAGATCCTTTCCTTTGAGAGTAGCTTCCTCTCTCAGATCCTTTCATTTGAGAGTAGCTTAGATCCTTTCCTCTGGGAGTAGTTTCCTCTTTCAGATCCGTTCCTTTAACAGTAGCTTCCTCGCATAGATCCTTTCCTTTGAGAGTAGCTTCCTCTCTCAGATCGTTTCAATTGAGTAGCTTCCTCTCTCCTTTAACAGTCTCTCAGCATCCTTTCCTTTGAGAGCAGCTTTGTCTAGTTCAGATCCTTTCTTTGACAGTAGCTTCTCTTTCAGATCCTTTCATTTGAGAGCAGCTTCCTCTCTCAGATCCTTTCATTTGAGAGCAACTTCCTCTCTCAGATCCTTTCATTTGAGAGCAGCTTCCTCTCTCAGATCCTTTCATTTGAGAGCAGCTTCCTCTCTCAGATCCTTTCATTTGAGAGCAGCTTCCTCTCTCAGATCCTTTCATTTGAGAGCAACTTCCTCTCTCAGATCCTTTCCTTTGACAGTAGCTTCCTCACATAGACCCCTTCCTTTGAGAGTAGCTTCCTCTCTCAGATCCTTTCCATTGAGAAAAGCTTCCCCTCTCAGATCCTTTCCTTTGAGAGTAGCTCCCTCTCTCAGATCATTTCCTTTGACAGTAGCGTTGGCGCATAGATCCTTTCCATTGACAGTAGCTTCCTCTCTCAGATCCTTTCCTTTAAGAGTAGCTTAGATCCTTTCCTTTGGGAGTTGCTTCCTCTCTCAGATCCTTTCCTTTGAGAGTAGCTTAGATCCTTTCCTTTGAGAGTAGTTTCCTCTCTCAGATCCTTTCCTTTGAGAGAAGCTCCCTCTCTCAGATCCTTTCCTTTGACAGTAGCTTCGTCGCATAGATCCTTTCCTTTGAGAGTAGCTCCCTCTCTCAGATCCTTTCCTTTAACAGTGCTTTGTCGCATTTATCCTTTCCTTTGAGAGTAGCTTCCTCTCTCAGATCATTTCCTTTGAGAGCAGCTTCCTCTTTCAGATCCTATCCTTTGAGAGCAGCTTCCTCTCTCAGATCCTATCCTTTGATAGTAGCTTCCTCTCTCAGATCCTTTCCTTTGAGAGTAGCTTCAGATCCTTTCCTTTGAGAGCAGCTTCCTCTTTCAGATCCTATCCTTTGAGAGCAGCTTCCTCTCTCAGATCCTTTCCTTTGAGAGTAGCTTCCTCTATCAGATCCTTTCCTTTGAGAGCAGCTTCCTTTCTCAGATCCTTTCCTTTGAGAGTAGCTTCCTCTCTCAGATCCTTTCCTTTGAGAGCAGCTTCCTCTCTCAGATCCTTTCATCTGAGAATCGCTTCCTCTATCAGATCCTTTCCTTTGAGAGCAGCTTCCTCTCTCAGATCATTTCCTTTGAGAGTAGCTTCCTCTCTCAGATAATATCCTTTCTTTCCTTTCATATCCTTATGCATGTCTCACCCGGGTTCTGGGTTTGACTGTACTTTATGTCTCAGCCGAGTTCTGGGTTTGCCTGTACCGTCTCAGTCCTGGGGTCTGGGTTTGTCTGTACTGTACAGTACCAGTCAAAAGTTTGGACACACCTAGTCGTTTCAGGGTTTTTCTTTATTTTCATTGTATAATAATAGTGAAGACATCAAAACTATGAAAAAACACATATGGAATCATGCAGTAACCAAAGAAGTGTTAAACCAATCAAAATATATTTCATATTTTACATTCTTTAAAGTAGCCACCCTTTGCCTTGATGACAGCTTTACACACTCTTGGTATTCTCTCAACCAGCTTCATGAGGTAGTCACCTGGAATGCATTTCAATTAACAGGTGTGTCTTGTTGAAAGTTCATTAGTGGAATATCTTTTTAAAATGCGTTTGAGCCAATCAGTTGTGTTGTGACAACGTAGGGATGGTATACAGACGATAATCCTATTTGGTAAAATACCAAGTCCATATTTTGGCAAGAACAGCTCAAATAAGCAAAGAGAAACGACAGTCCATCATTACTTTAAGACATGAAGGTCAGACAATGCGGAAAATTTCAAGATCGCAAAAACCATTAAGTGCTATGATGAAACTGGAACTCATGAGGACCGCCACAGGAGAGGAAGACCCAGAATTACCTCAGCTGCAGAGGATAAGTTTATTAGAGTAAACTGCACTTCAGATTTCAGCCCAAATAAATGCTTCACAGAGTTCAAGTAACAGACACATCAGCTGTTCAGAGGAGACTGCATGAATCAGGCCTTCATTGTCGAATTGTGTGCTGCCCTATGGGACTCTCAATCACGGCCGGAAGTGATACAGCCTGGATTCGAACCAGGGACTGTAGTGATGCCTCTTGCACTGAAGTGTATTGCCTTAGAACGCTGAGCCACTCGCGAGCATGTCTTCACTATTATTCTACAATGTAGAAAATAGTCAAACCAAAGAAAAACCTTGAATAAGTGGGTGTGTCCAAACTCTTGACTGGTACTGTATGTCTCAGACCTGGGTTCTGGGTTTGCCTACAGTACTGACTGTAGACTATTGTACTGCACTGCCTCTCCAGCAGGCACAGGCCTATCTCCAATCCTCTTCTAAACACATGTAGCTGGCACAATGACATTATATTTGCCTTGCTGCTGAACAAAGTGTCCCATCGTAATTCGGGACCTAACACAAAAGTAAACAACTTCATCTTGTCTGGAAATATGTGTCACTGTGATTGCATTAAGCTGTCCATCGCCACAACAGCAGAGGGGAGAGGAGTGTGTTGTAATTAACGATTGGGTTCGGTATGTGTGTATCCCCTCTACTGCTCTCCTTCAAACAAACCCATCCTGTGGGAAGCCATTGTTTGGACTGCAGCATCACGGTTAGCCTTTTATTTACAGATTTTAATTGCTCTGGTGATCTGTGGGTAAAAACACCCTGTCGTAATCAGCCCACAATACAACTGTTACTCTTTCTGACAATCACAATAAAATGGTCCAGTGTGTGGAGAAAATGGAGAGAAGTGGAGAGAGCAGGAATGAAGGAGAGAAGTGGAGGGAGGAGGAATGAAGGAGAAGTGGAGGGAGGAGGAATGAAGGAGAGAAGTGGATGGAGGAGGAATGAAGGAGAGAAGTGGAGGGAGGAGGAATGAAGGAGAGAAGTGGAGAGAGCAGGAATGAAGGAGAGAAGTGGAGGGAGGAGGAATGAAAGAGAGAAGTGGATGGAGGAGGAATGAAGGAGAGAAGTGGAGGGAGGAGGAATGAAGGAGAGAAGTGGAGGGAGGAGGAACGAAGGAGAGAAGTGGATGGAGGAGGAATGAAGGAGAGAAGTGGATGGAGGAGGAATGAAGGAGAGAAGTGGAGGGAGGAGGAATGAAGGAGAGAAATGGAGAGAGCAGGAATGAAGGAGAGAAGTGGATGGAGGAGGAATGAAAGAGAGAAGTGGATGGAGGAGGAATGAAGGAGAGAAGTGGAGGGAGGAGGAACGAAGGAGAGAAGTGGAGGGAGGAGGAACGAAGGAGAGAAGTGGATGGAGGAGGAATGAAGGAGAGAAGTGGATGGAGGAGGAATGAAGGAGAGAAGTGGAGGGAGGAGGAATGAAGGAGAGAAGTGGAGAGAGGAGGAATGAAGGAGAGAAGTGGAGGGAGGAGGAATGAAGGAAAGAAGTGGATGGAGGAGGAATGAAGGAGAGAAGTGGAGGGAGGAGGAATGAAGGAGAGAAGTGGAGGGAGGAGGAATGAAGGAGAGAAGTGGAGGGAGGAGGAATGAAGGAGAGAAGTGGAGGGAGGAGGAATGAAGGAAAGAAGTGGATGGAGGAGGAATGAAGGAAAGAAGTGGATGGAGGAGGAATGAAGGAAAGAAGTGGATGGAGGAGGTAGAGAAATAAAACAAAGCATAAGGAGGGGAATATCGTCATGTTGCTTCCATTTTCCCAGAGAGAGGAACTAATCCGAGTGAGAGGGGTGGCGGGGAAGCAGAGCTGAGGCTCAGGGAGAGGGGACCAGGAATGAGTGCTCCTGCACTTCAAAGTGACAACCGTGAGGAGCTCACCGTCCCCGGACCTCCAGAGCGGAACCACAGAGGAGACATCATGCGCTGCGACCGGAACTCAACTGCTCACGCTGGCATCACAACAAAGACACGAGAGAGAGGAGGGGTAGGTCACCTACAGACACACTGTACAGATTACTGTCAGCAGGGCTGGGGTCTGGGCCCGTCAACTCAACTCAACTCTGTCACCTATACTGTACAGGAGGAGCTCCACAGACAACTACTAGCACGGCTGTAGCTCCAACTCTACTACCTGTCTCGGACTCATAGATACAGTTTGTCTGCCTGCAAGCATATAACGTGAATTGACTGTTTTCAGAGTAAGTTATACAATTAAAGAGTAAAACATACAGAAAAAGTATGACTTCAGCATTTTCCAAAAGACAGAGTCTGGCTATGGACAGAACAATGACAGCATGCAGTCTCTGTAGATTAGGAAAAGCAACACGCTGAGGAAAATACTGTTTTATTTAAGTATTTCAAATGCTATCCCATTAGCATGTCTATGTGCTAAAGGTAATACAAACACTGTGGGCATCAAAGGGCCATGAAAAATTGAACAGCCAATCAGATGGCAATTATTCACTTTAATCTCCTGGAGGCAGCCAATGGGGAAGAGCCTGCGGTGATGGTCGCCTGGCGGGGTTGAATGCCTTCTGCACATTCCGCAGCATGAACAACCCAAACACTTACCAAGCGTTATGCTCAACTCTCAAACTCTCACCACTCAACTAGACGCAAAACTTTCCCAAAAAATGTTTCTGTTCTTCTTCTGAATATACAGCCTCTTCGCAATGTCCATACATTACATCTAGAGAGTCTATAATTGTTGGTCATTCTTCAGTTATTGATTGTTTAATTGTGTTCTATTGGATAGAGAGACACCTAGAACTGTTACTGTTCTAAGAGCTGATTGACCTCTTGGTTAAAGAAAAGTGAGGTTGCAGAGGTCAGTATAGGTCACAGACAAAATACAAATTTTCACTGCATATGGGACTAGGTTATTTGTAACAGCCTATTGGAATATACCAGTTTTCTCTGTGTATAAGTGCTACTAGACCAGAGGCTATGAGAGACGGCAGGCTGAGACCACAGGCAGAGACCACAAGCAGAGACCACAGCCTGGGATGACATCAGAGGATGTGGGGCCTATCCATTGGCCCTGCTGTAATCGGGAATTGACACCAGTGTTGTACAGCAGGGGAGTAAGGTTATTGGTTAGCAGGGGAGTAAGGCTATTGGTTAGCAGGGGAGTAAAGGCTATTGGTTAGCAGGGGAGTAAGGCTATTGGTTAGCAGGGGAGTAAGGCTATTGGTTAGCAGGGGAGTAAGGCTATTGGTTAGCAGGGGAGTAAGGCTATTGGTTAGCAGGGGAGTAAGGCTATTGGTTATCCCTCTGAGGCCAATCATATCACACAGCCTGAGGAGAGGAGAGGGCTGAGGCTTTTAATCAGAGGCCTGCTTTCTACTCTACTCGGGGCCTGGATCCAATGGCCATGGAGGCCTAGTGGGAGAGAAGGTCTCAAATACTGTAGTATAGTAGTTAATGTAGCACTATGTCAGTATGTGCTATTTCAACACAGTCACACAGTGAGAGGATAGTTGTTACACTGTTGATTTCTTGTTTTTTTATGATCATGATATCCTGCTTTGGGAATGCAGCATTGTGGGTAATCATGTCAATGAGTCAGTGTGTGCCTGACAGTGTTGCTGGCTCCAGCCTGACTTCTCTCACGACAGCCCAGCCCTCAGCCTCAGCACCCTCCCTGGCCTGTTGTAATCAATGTGTGTGTGGAGCCAGTCGATGGCAACAATCCGACCGCGGTCTTCATTAGTGAAACACTTCAGATACAAATGACATCTTTAATCCATCAACATTCAGGGACTAGACCAGGGTTAAATGCAGCACAGGCACAACTTTCAGACTCTCACACACACAAACACACAAATATAAAATATTCCAATAAACATTTCAGAGGGAAACTGAAATAGCTCCAAGGGCTCCTCTCCTCTAATGTAACAGTGTTAATCAGTCCCATGTCGATCTCCTCTCTCTCATCATCGCACGGGTAAATTAGTCTACACTCACACATTTTAATTACTGAACAGCAGCCCT
Organism: Oncorhynchus masou masou; assembly: GCF_036934945.1. Classification (NCBI taxonomy): domain Eukaryota; kingdom Metazoa; phylum Chordata; class Actinopteri; order Salmoniformes; family Salmonidae; genus Oncorhynchus; species Oncorhynchus masou. The sequence continues at coordinate 78,125,546 of NC_088212.1, read as the reverse complement.
AAACACACGGATGAAAAATAGATGGCAGAGAGAGAAAGAGAGACAGAGGGTTTCTATCCATCCGGTGTTCCTCTGATTCCCACTCGTTCTTTTCCTTCAGCTCGCCCTTCAACTTCTCTCTCTTCATCTTCTTCTCCGTAGCACCTCTATCTTTCTCAGTCTTCTTTTGCCTGTCCTTATCTTTCCTCTCCCTCCTTCTCATTCTCCTTTTCTCTCTCCCCATCTTTGATGTTCTTTTTAGCCTTTTCATTATCCGTTTTCCTCTCCTTCTCTTTCTTCCTCTTTCTTCTTCCTCTCCTTCTACTTCTTCCTCTACTTCTTCAACGCCTTCTCCTTCTTCCTCTCCCTCTTCCTCTCCCTCTCATTCTCCTTGACTGCAGTCTGAGTTAGATAAATTATGTGCAGCAGGCACCAGACATGGCTGTTTGACAGGCTCCTTACCCGCACGGTTGACTACATAACTAGCAGCATGGTTGACTACATAACTAGCAGCATGGTTGACTACATAACTAGCAACATGGTTGACTACATAACTAGCAACATTAGTGAGCAGCTACACCCATGGAGCACATCAACGGCAAGAGGCCTCTCGATAGTGACAACACGCACACGCACACACACGGTAGCCGGCAATTGGCCCCCCCCCAAAAAATGAAAAGCCGATAAATAAAAATCGCTATTCAGCCTATTATTAGTTCATACCATTGTAAGTATTGCATTTATTCATATAAACCAGTTCTTTAGATGTGCAAAATTAGTTTTGCTTAATTCTGTTCAGCCATTTTCCTTGGATAAATTAAGTTTGATCTGTCTCGGTATTTAGTTTAAGATTTATCAGTAGGCCTGTTGTAAAATAAATTTCATTCGCCTATTGCTGTCATTTATTGGGTATGGTAGGCACTAGCCTTTGTTGTTAATTGCCTAAAACTTCTGTGAAGGTTAAAACCAGTTCGCAAAGTGTTTAGTTTCATTCTGTTGAGCCATTTTCTTTGGCCAAATTCAGTTCCTGTACTGTAATGTTGTGTTTCCCTCTAAACAATGGCTTGACTTACTTTAGATATTACCCTAATAAAGTTTAGAAACCTTTGTGAAGGTTTGGTGTAGTGTGGTGTGGCTATTATTAAGCTTTAGCTAACGTAGGCCTATAATAAGAATGCAGTACACACAGGTGCTCCAACTGACTGCGACAACTGAACTTGAAGTGAGGAAGAATGCTTTAGGCCTACCAGAGTTACTCCTAGAATCTAGCAATATAATACTATGTTTATAAAAAATATAAATAACAAATAAGCCTCCTCCTGTACTCCTATATCTGTGTAGCAGAAGCAGTAGCCATCTGACAAATGCATGTCGCCGGCATAGCTCTCTCTCTCTGGGACTAGCCCTTAGCTTCTCTTCCTTGATATAGATGTTATATTAATACCACACAGTGGACTCCTAAGCCTATAGGCCTATGCATGCAATGCCCTGATGTATTAAGTGATCAAATCTCCGACAGCTGAACCAACAATATTGTTTATGGAAAGTAAAAAACAATTTAAAGAATAGGCTATGGTTTTGCATATGCTACACATCGAAGCACTGTTTTTAAGGACAAGTAAATGTGGCTCATTTGGCCAATGTCCCTTGTTGATGGATGGTGCTGGCTGCACCACGTCAGAGGTTTCTCTCTCTCTCTACCGTCAGATCTGAATGCATATGGATGTCCGCTAAATTTCTCACATGTCCTGTAAAAGTTCAATCTTCCCGGTCACGTTGTGACTGAAACCCCATCCGTCTGTCTATGGGTGTAGCTGCTCACTAATGTTGCTAGTTATGTAGTCAACCATGCTGCTAGTTATGTAGTCAACCATGCTGCTAGTTATGTAGTTAGCCATGTTGCTAGTTATGTAGTCAACCATGCTGCTAGTTATGTAGTCAACCATGCTGCTAGTTATGTAGTCAACCATGCTGCTAGTTATGTAGTCAACCATGCTGCTAGTTATGTAGTCAACCATGCTGCTAGTTATCTAGTCAACCATGCAGACAGACGGACGGATGGGGACAGACAGACAGACAGACAGACAGAAACACATGGAGTCAATAGCTCTGATTTCCCCTGTCAGCTCTCTGGCAGGCACTGGTTTAAAGAGACATCAATCTGTGATGTCAGCACTTACCTAATGAACCGTCTCAGATGGATGGGCTCACTGGTCCGCTACACGCTCTAACTGTTTTAATGGATACACTAACCCTGTCTCCCTGCCTCTATTGGGATGTTACTAGGAGATGCTGCCTGGCCTCGCTAACGTGTGTTTGACACGTGTATGTTTGTACGTCATCATCGTCTCCTGTGGAACAGCAAAGATGTGTGTTTCTCTGTGTGTGTGAGACTGCGTATATACGCAAGTGAGCATAATGTCTGCATCTGTGTGTGCTTATATATGCACGTGTGTGTGTATGTGTTAGGAATGCTCTAAGAAAAGCAGCACCAGGGTGGCTCTATCTCCACACCTCCACAGATGTCACAGCTCCCACAATGCATCTGTCTCTATGGCGACAGCAGCGGCGGTACAGCAGCGTGAGATGCAGTACAATCAGATTAGTTCCATTCCCTTTGATAGTCCCCTGAATGCCAGCGCAGCCGTCACCTCTCACCATGTGACACTTCAGAGAGGCTCACACACCTAATTGAGCAGAATAAATATATTATATTGTGATAAGTGTTGTGATTGTAACAAATTGTACTGCATGACTGACACAAATCACAGCATTAGCCCTGACTCTCTCTTATCCTCTCCTATAATAAACACGGGGGGCCTGGATGGAGGGCAGGGTGAAGGGATCCAGATTTACCGACTTAACCATTCAGAAAGTCATCTCATCCAACCACCTCTCATCGCCCATTGCCTCTCGCTGCATGAGAAACATCATCTGTCCACAGGAGCCATAATGTACAGACGGCTTCACCCTCTTCCCGGGGTCTGTCTGTGATCTCCACCAGAGGGATAGAGGTATAGGGATAGAGGGATAGAGAGGTAGAGGGATAGAGAGGTAGAGAGAGAGGTAGAGAGAGAGAGAGAGAGAGAGAGAGAGAGAGAGAGAGAGAGATGAAGGAGAGGAATAGCAAGACACAGAGGAATAGAGAGAGAGAGAGGAGAGGAAGATGGAGGGTGTGGCTGACATGTTAATCAGTGAATCAGCTCCGTCCACTAATGTGTGCCAGTGTAAATAAGGCCGTCATCTCCTGCTGTCACATACGCTGTGTTTCCAGCCCATTAGGCCCAGCTACCTCTGTGAGACGCAGCGCCTCGCTGGAGACTCATTTATGTGTCTATAGGCATCTGTGGCTGGTGATAGGGAGCCCACATGAAATTAATGGGAGAGTGGGTGCTGCCAGCAAGCCAGTCCTGTCACACACAAGCACGGACAGAAAAGCACACATACATGCACATATCTACGCACATGTGAGCACGAACACACACACACACACTCACACACAGTGCTTTTATGTGCGTGGGGTAAACTAACCTTTGCAGTAAAGATTTAGCAGCTTTATTGGTTTAGGAAATGGCTGTAATTAAGGATAATTCCTAATGGCTGCTTCTTCCCTCTGCGGTATTAAAAAGGGGCCGGCCTAATTTAGCCTGCCTGCGTTAGAGCAGTAAAATAGAGAGAGAGAGAGAGAGAGAGAGAGAGAGAGAGAGAGAGACAGGCCTCTGCCAGCTGTACAGAGGATGTCAACAAAACTCCAGTCTAATGACCATTTCACACATCACATACACCTATAGTATATTCTCTCTCTGTCTCTCTGTCTCTCTGTCTCTCTGTCTCTCTGTCTCTCTGTCCGTCCCTCCGTCCGTCCGTCCATCTCATTCCACCTATGCAGCCATGCATGTCAAACACATCCATACAGGCACTCACTGATATACACATACAATACATATTTTGCCTCCATAACAAATATCTCAAGGTCATGGATATGTCATCAATCTCTAGAAACGCTGCAGTAACTCCCATTGAAAGAATATACCATGGTTATCTCCCTGGGCCATGTGGACCCAGTCTCAGTGAGACAGCCAGGGCCCAGCCCCCTGCTCAGCCCCGATATGAGGCCCCGTGTCTGGGTGCACCCCACTGTTCCCCTTTCCCCACGGACACCCCACTGGAGGCTAACACGGAACCAGCCAGCAGATGGATCGATATTTCTATAGATGCTGCCAGCTCCTCTCAGCCATTACTACTGATGAATAATGGAGGATAACCCCATACACCATACATATCCCCCCCAACACACTCACACATGCACCCACACACCCACACACACACACACACACACAAATTTGAATTCAGAGTAGAGCGCTACTCCAGTCAGACAACAACCCACATATAATTACCCACGACAACAACACAACTGTATGTAACCGAGAGAGCACTAGTGGACTTGTGGGTCACTACACTACACACTGATTCAATTAGCTGACCGACAGAGACACCAAAGACTGCCATTATTGTGTGAGGCATAGCTACAAGCCTCTTACATGGACAACAACAACTCTCAAAAAACCCAATCAATTACTGAATAACAACATGTCTGAGATGTGATTTCCGTGCTGGGCCGTTGATGTCTTTCACGCCAACATTGATTACCCTCCTTGTAATGTTTTCTGTTAATTCTGTTCTCCCCCACACAAAATCTATACGTTGTGCATCCGTAGGCAGGCATCCCGGTGGTTTAAAGGCTGCCTCAGCTCTACAGACGGACAATCACTGTCAATCTAGCTAATGACCAAGAGGCTTCTGCTGCTGAGGAAAGAGGGAGGCCCAGGGAACAGCAACATGAAGCAGAATAAATGGGATGGATAGTAGCATCTTCATGCTAATCAACAGTGGAATAAAGTGTATAAATGAATCCTCGTCTGCAGTAACTCAAAGTGCTGACTTTTCAATGACACTTCTGTTGGATCAAAAAGAATTGTTGCTGCAGATCAACCAGGGAAAATTCATGTAAGGATAGTGAAAAGTTGGAATATATTACTGTATGTCAGGGTGAAAAAGTACAATGGTTACCCTACAAAAACGGTCATTTTAACAATGCATGTCACAAAACAAAGTGTCCCCAAGGTTTTTACTCAATAAAGACAGAGACAGAGAGAGAGAAAGAGAGAGCGAGTGAGAAACTCTCCTCCTGTGAGGTGCTGTATCACAGTGTATCACACTGTCTGTCTGTCTGTCTGTCTGTCTGTCTGTCTGTCTGTCTGTCTGTCTGTCTGTCTGTCTGTCTGTCTGTGTGTCTGTCTGTCTGTCTGTCTGTGTCTGTCTGTCTGTCTGTCTGTGTCTGTCTGTGTCTGTCTGTCTACTACATTACATGAGCCTCAGGTTGTAGTGTAGCAAAGGAGATTGGATCAGACCTGCAGTCCAGTGGGTGTTACACACTCAGATAAATGACAAAATGAAGCCAGGGTAGAGAGAGAGCGAGAGAGAAAGTGCAAGCTGGAGAGGGAGAGAGAGTGCAAGCTGGAGAGAGAGAGCTGGAGAGAGTGGGGAGAGAGCTGGAGAAAGAGAGCTGGAGAGAGAGCGAGCGAGAGAGAGAGAGAGGGAGGGAGAGAGCTGGAGAGGGTGGGGAGAGAGCTGGAGAAAGAGAGCTGGAGAGAGAGCGAGCGAGCGAGAGAGGGGGAGAGAGCTGGAGAGAGAGAGAGAGAGGGGGGAGAGGGGAGAGAGCGGGAGAGAGAGAGAGAGAGAGAGAGAGAGAGAGAGAGAGAGAGAGAGAGAGAGAGAGAGAGAGGGGGAGAGAGCGGGAGAGAGCGAGAGCGAGAGAGAGAGAGAGGGGGAGAGGGGGAGAGAGCGGGAGAGAGAGAGCGAGAGAGAGAGAGAGAGGGGGAGAGAGTGTGAGAGAGAGCGAGAGAGAGCGAGCGAGAGAGAGAGAAGCCTAAAGATGTGACTTAACTAATTAGATGAGAGGCAGGACAGAGCCGGCTGGAGCATGCAAGCTGACAGACAGTATTAGACTATAACCTGAGAAAGTAGAGGTGACGGAGAGACAGGGGGAGGGAGAAAGAGAGAGAGAGATGGAGGACAGAGGAAAAGGAGGTTGGGGTGAGGGGGTTCTGTGTCACTTTATCAAATTTCTCCCTGGCACCTGGTAACAGGGGTCGAGGAAAGCAAAGCAAGGAGGGCAGCGTGTAAAGCTGAGTGAAAACACAGAACACAGCAGCGCTCTAATACCTTTCATAAAGAGAAAAGCCTCTTCCTCTTCCACCCATGATTAAATACAACCTGAGGGCCCAAAAGTAGGCCCCATGTTGCAGGGGTTGGTGTGTGTGTGTGGCAGGTTGACAAGGGTAAAAGCAATTTGTGGAGAACTTGTTCTGTGAGTGAAGTGATGGGGGCATGCTAGGTCTGCACACCATCGCCTGGCCTAGCACACTGAAACACGCTGATGGGATGAAGCTAATGTACTATACTGCCACACAGCCAAAATTAATGCTGTCATCAGCAGCTGAACAAGGAGACTTGACTTAAAGATGGGATTGTAGGGCAGCAGAGCGGAAAGGCCCCCCAGAGCAGAGCTGACTGATTTAAAACCAAAACATCAGATATAGTGAGGCCTAACACAAGACATGACAGAAAAGCCAATGACACTAGAGTGTGTTACTGCAGCCCCTCTGTCCCTGCTCATCCCTGGGAGAGAGAGAGAGAGAGAGAGAGAGAGAGAGAGAGAGAGAGATCGACAGAGAGAGAGAGAGAGAGAGAGAGAGAGAGATCGACAGAGAGAGAGAGAGAGAGAGAGAGAGAGAGAGAGAGAGAGAGAGAGGGGACATCATCAGTGTCAGGGGATCCCTCTGTTCCCCTCCCTGATTTCATTGATCTAATAGAAGATAATGAGACAGACGGAAGAGCCGGCCCTGGCCCCTCTCTGGCACTAAGCAGGCCTCAGGCCCTCAGGGGCCCATCCACCCCTACCTCCACCCCACCTCAGCAGCCGTAGCAATAAGAATAAAGGCATAAACGAAGGAGTCTATTTGAGCTGAGAGTGATGGCTAGCTTGTTGCTTATCGCCAGCCAATAAATCTCCATGCAGAGAGGCGAGAGATGAGGAGCGCTTATCTCATCAGAGCACCACTGATGCCTCTCTGTCTGACGGAGTGATGCCACTACCGCCGAGCCGCTCGCCGAACGCCACTCAGCGCCTGATTTATCACGACAAGGGAAAGGAGGGAAGGAGGGAGCAGAAGTTTTGTGGCGGAATAAAACAATAATGAGAGAGGAGGGGGAATGAAAAAATGAAATAAAACAAAACATTGAAAAGCAGAAAGCAAAGAGGGTGAAGGGAGGGAGATAATGCAGAAATATAGAGAGCACGCAAACAGAAAGGTTTTAAGGTTTTCCAGAGAAAACAAGGGAGGCTTTGGCGTGAGGCGACGCAATAAACTACAAATAAAAACGCCAGGACCTGCAGGGGGAAAAACTCTCCCTGGCGAGTTTGGGGCGGGAGGCGGAAGGTAGTGAGGCAAATTGCGCTTGACAGGCGGATTGTGTGGGATTCAGCAGGTTTCCGGGGCTGGTACAGGAGGAGGGAGAAGGATGCAAGCCAGAAAACACATCTAACTGAAACAAGTACCCTGTGCCCCACTGTCTGCCTGGTTACTGGTTACTGGAACCTGTTCATGTGAGTACTGTACAGGGCTGGGCCATCATTAGAAGCTGTGTAGTTATCTCCACGACTCAGTGCAGTGTGTAAGAAGTGTCCTATTGGGAGGCAGTGTGAGGCATCACATCTATGTCTGGGTCTGATGAATCAGTCTAATGGAGGGCACGGCCGGTCTTATCCAGTCGACGGCCAGGGAAACGTTCATAACACATCTAATCATATCTGAGAGCGGGACTCGGGCACGTGGCAATCCAGGCCTAATACTGTGTTATTGCTGGGTGCTCAGCCCCCCTCTGCTCCCTCCTCACCCCCACTCCTGTCTGTTTGTCCTGGGTTTGAGCACCAGATCCACCCATCCCCCCTCCACAGTCACACAGTACCCCCCCCTGCTCCCTCCTCACCCCCACTCCTGTCTGTTTGTCCTGGGTTTGAGCACCAGATCCACCCATCCCCCCTCCACAGTCACACAGTACCCCCCTGCTCCCTCCTCACCCCCACTCCTGTCTGTTTGTCCTGGGTTTGAGCACCAGATCCACCCATCCCCCTCCACAGTCACACAGTACCCCCCCCTGCTCCCTCCTCACCCCCACTCCTGTCTGTTTGTCCTGGGTTTGAGCACCAGATCCACCCATTCCCCCTCCACAGTCACACAGTACCCCCCCCTGCTCCCTCCTCACCCCCACTCCTGTCTGTTTGTCCTGGGTTTGAGCACCAGATCCACCCATCCCCCCTCCACAGTCACAGTACCCCCCCCCCTGCTCCCTCCTCACCCCCACTCCTGTCTGTTTGTCCTGGGTTTGAGCACCAGATCCACCCATCCCCCTCCACAGTCACACAGTACCCCCCTGCTCCCTCCTCACCCCCACTCCTGTCTGTTTGTCCTGGGTTTGAGCACCAGATCCACCCATTCCCCCTCCACAGTCACACAGTACCCGGCTCTGCCACGACCCAGCCACGGAGAGGCATCAAAGGTGGGAATGATCAGCGCTGTGACCCCTCTGCTTCAGCCACTGGTGATGAATAGCTGGCCCCAGTAACACAGGCAGATTACCCCCATAAGAGGTTTTTAGAGGGGCGGAGGGCAGGTTAGGACGGGGTCTGATAAATGACAGGTTTATCTAACCGCTTTCTCCAGAGAGTCACCGTGGGGAGGAACAATAAAGAGGCTGGGGGGGAGATGACTGACTGGGAGAATTATGTCAGAGCGATTGTCAATCATGGTGGTGGGCAGGCGATGGGTGGCGTTGAGCGGTGGAGGTGGTGGAGTGGCGGCCAGGCGCTGTGCTCTCCCCGCTCTCCTCTCTCATATGGCCGTCTGAATTAGTGTGGTGACGAGGGGGTGGGGTGGGGGGGTATAATATTCTCATCACTCTTCACTCAGCTCGGCAGCTCAGCTCGGCAGGCTGCGTCAATCGTCTACCCTGGCCCACGGCGGTGCTCAGCCCAGCCAGCCGCCACGCATCACACCCAGCAAATATTCCTTAACCACCATTTTTCATATTTCCCTGTATGCATAAGGAGATGAAAAATCATCCCATCATTTGTATTGTCTGACTGAGGTTATACACAAATATTAGTTTATCTACTCCACCTAAGATTGCCTCCCTAAGCAAGACGGATTGGTCTTTGAGAGTGGGCAAAATTCCCAGGAACATATTCAGTCCATCTTTTATGTGCTGCAATTCAATTGTTCAGCTCCAGGTATGAGCTGCTGCTGTTTCAATTCAATGGTTCAGCTCCAGGTATGAGCTGCTGCCGTTTCAATTCAATGGTTCAGCTCCAGGTATGAGCTGCTGCCGTTTCAATTCAATGGTTCAGCTCCAGGTATGAGCTGCTGCCGTTTCAATTCAATGGTTCAGCTCCAGGTATGAGCTGCTGCTGTTTCAATTCAATGGTTCAGCTCCAGGTATGAGCTGCTGCTGTTTCAATTCAATTGTTCAGCTCCAGGTATGAGCTGCTGCTGTTTCAATTCAATGGTTCAGCTCCAGGTATGAGCTGCTGCCGTTTCAATTCAATGGTTCAGCTCCAGGTATGAGCTGCTGCCGTTTCAATTCAATGGTTCAGCTCCAGGTATGAGCTGCTGCTGTTTCAATTCAATGGTTCAGCTCCAGGTATGAGCTGCTGCCGTTTCAATTGAATGGTTCAGCTCCAGGTATGAGCTGCTGCCGTTTCAATTGAATGGTTCAGCTCCAGGTATGAGCTGATGCTGTTTCAATTCAATGGTTCAGCTCCAGGTATGAGCTGCTGCTGTTTCAATTCAATGGTTCAGCTCCAGGCATGAGCTGCTGCCGTTTCAATTCAATGGTTCAGCTCCAGGCATGAGCTGCTGCCGTTTCAATTCAATGGTTCAGCTCCAGGTATGAGCTGCTGCCATTTCAATTCAATGGTTCAGCTCCAGGTATGAGCTGCTGCCGTTTCAATTCAATGGTTCAGCTCCAGGCATGAGCTGCTGCCGTTTCAATTCAATGGTTCAGCTCCAGGCATGAGCTGCTGCTGTTTCAATTCAATGGTTCAGCTCCAGGCATGAGCTGCTGCCGTTTCAATTCAATGGTTCAGCTCCAGGTATGAGCTGCTGCCGTTTCAATTCAATGGTTCATCTCCAGGTATGAGCTGCTGCTGTTTCAATTCAATGGTTCGGCTCGATAAAACTAAACACCCAATCGAGTCAGCGCTTCGCTTATTACCTGCAATACGCTTTAATTGCAAGACAATTTGCGGCGTGGTAAATGTATAGTCCTGGATGTGAAACGATCCCCCATGCAGAGCAAAAACAGACCTAGCATCTAATCTTCATATTCATTCACTCTGCATTTATTGAACAATTATGGAAAATGGATATTAAAGCAAAACAAGTATAGGAACGAATGAGGAGAGAAAAACCAATAACACTCCAACTAAAGGGCTGCATGGATTTTTGTAGCCGCTCTGTGTCCCTCTCTCTTCAGATAGATAGAAAAAGGGAGCGCGGGTGAGAACAAAAAACATTGAGAGAGAAACAGAAGGGATGGAGAGAACAAGGAGGGGAAAGAGGAGTTCTAGGTCAGAAACCACTCTGTGATTATCCTCCACCCAGTCAAGTGTAAAACTCATTAGACAATGCATAATGTCTTTAATCAAATCAATGACAGCGGTAACTCCAGACTGATAGCTCCCATCAAAACGTACACAAAGCATGGAGAATTTCTCATTTACTTATAAAAATAAGTGGCTTTGGATCAATATCATGGAGGAAAAAGTAAACAGGGAAAACAATAGTGAAAGAGGGAAAGGAGAATAATGAAAGTAGCTCTCATCACTATTCTCATACTACTGTGACTAACATTGGTGGTTAGTAGTGATGATACTAATAAAAGATAACTAGGAATATATTGAATGTAAAATACACAATGGTGAAGGTGAAGTCATATGACAATAGGATACATGAATAGATACAGTACACTGTCAAATGGGAGAGGTGGCCAACTGGCCTAACATAGTACAGAACAACTCTTCATCCTTACTTCCTCTTCACTCTCTCCTCTCCAGCAAGGTGCTGACAGACTGGGAAGCGGGTGGGCTGGTGTGTTTTGGGTAATTACATGGGGGGGGGGTTGCAGGGGTACAGATGTTGGGCTGCTGAGGACCCTTACCAGGACGATGCTGAGCAGTAGAGCGCAAATAACCCTGCAGCTGCCTCCCTCTCCTCTCCTACCTCTAAGTACCCTTCTTTGTTAGGGTGTGTGCCTTCATTTTTTTACTGGTGACAGCAATGTTACTTGAGTTATTTTGTGGCATCTGGTTCATGGTGGTGGTGGTGGTGGTGGGGGGGTGTATGTGAAAAAGAAAAAACGCACACAGGACGCACTTTAATTAATTGCAAGGAGATTACATGGTCTTCCAACCGTGTCGTCTGTCATCAGAGCCCATTACACACTTCTATTAGATGTTTCTCCACAGTGTCAGCTGGCATTTGAAGGGGAATCTTGGTGGAGAATCAGCAAGCAAAGTGAAAGCCTTTAATGGGGACAGATACTTGAGTTAAGTTCATCAGAGCTGAGTGAGGCAGAAACTCCACAATGCCACAGGCACAATTAGCAGGAAGTCATCTGTAAACAAATGAGCCTTGGTGGAGCGTCGAGCGAACGCAGCCCATTTCATGGTGTGTCAGTCACTCATGTCGGTGACACCGATGCCAGGGCCACCACTGTCCTCAGGGCTATTGTGGCTCAGTCTCATCAAGGGCCTAGACCAACTATTGGTCTTCATTTGAGCTGGAAAAGCTTTATTTTCATTGCGGAGCAATGAGGTGTCTTTGTATGAGTGTAGAGCGCGGCACAATCCATCTTCCACCAGTGGAGTTAACAGGACAGAAACCAATGCAGCCGCTACTCGGCGCAGAACATTACCAGTGTATGGTCTCATCATTCATCTGGCCTGTCATTAGACACTACTCACCACACCGCCTCGGAGAAAGAGAGAGATCAGGGAACCGCTTCCTACGGTAGTCAACATGGTGTCACAGACAATACTGCCCCCTCTGAAACAACACACTGTGTAACAGGAAGTATCATTTCCCTATCCACTGGTACTTAACTCCCTAAAAATCACTACCATCAAAGATGATCTATTATATTGACAAGATAGTCGAGTGGCTCGATCTAACAATCGAAATACATTTTGCCCTCAAAGATGGAAGGCAGGCGGGAGGAGGCAGGATCATGTGGGACCAGTCTAGCCAATGAGAGAGCAGATATGCGTGTGTTCTCTCTGCTTCCGCATGACAAGCGGTACTGGTGCATCAAGTCTGACACTAACAGGCTGCTGAACAGCTTCTATCCCCAAGTCATAAGACTGCTAAGTAGCTAACAAAATGGATACATGGACTTGTATTTTATATTTGCACTGTCTCTATGCACAATCACAGCACTCAGTCACGCACACTGACACTCCAACACACACACACCCACTCACTTCATTTGCTCACACACACATGACATGCACACACATTTATACTGACTTTACACACACACACACAATTATCATATCATGTACACTGCTGCTACTCTGTTTATCATATATCCTGAATCCTAGTCACCAGAACATAATTACAAATCATTTGTAGACAGCAAATTGACAGAAAGAAGCCCAAACATATATAATATTTGACAAAAACTTAATCATTTAAAAATTTAGTCATTTTAGCAGACACTCTCATCCAGAACAACTTAGTGCATATATTTTTCATACTTTTTCGAACATATATCTCTCTATTATGTGTGGGAATATTTGAAACAGATTTCCAAAATGAAAATCGCTTGGGCTGATTTGCTGTTGTTTTTATAGTACAAATAAAAATATAACCTTTTGCTCATAAAACTTGCGGGTCATTTCACTGTGCACAATACATTAAAACTTGAACAGACAGGCATAAAAATGTGTTATTGTTGTTGTTCCTGAAATGCCACGTACGTCCACTTATATAAGTGCATCTGTTACAACCTAATAATTACAAAACCTACAGTTGAAGTGGGATGTTTACATACACTGAGGTTGGAGTCATTAAAACACGTTTTTCAACCACTCCACACATTTCTTGTTAACAAACTATCGTTTTAGGACATCTACTTAGGACATCTACTTTGTGCATGTCAAGTAATTTTCCTAACAATTGTTTACAGACAGATTATTTAATTTATAATTCACTATATCACAATTCCAGTGGGCCAGAAGTTTACATACACTAAGTTGACTGTGCCTTTAAACAGCTTAGAAAATTCCAGAAAATTATGTGATGGCTTTAGAAGCTTCTGATAGGCTAATTTACATAATTTGAGTCAATCGGAGGTGTACCTGTGGATGTATTTCAAGGCCTACCTTCAAGCTCAGCGCCTCTTTGCTTGACATCATGGTAAAATCTAAAGAACATTTACATTTAAGTCATTTGGCAGACGCTCTTATCCAGAGCGACTTACAAATTGGTGAATTCACCTTATGACATCCAGTGGAACAGCCACTTTACAATAGTGCATCTAAATCATTTAAGGGGGGGGTGAGAAGGATTACTTTATCCTATCCTAGGTATTCCTTAAAGAGGTGGGGTTTCAGGTGTCTCCGGAAGGTGGTGATTGACTCCGCTGTCCTGGCGTCGTGAGGGAGTTTGTTCCACCATTGGGGGGCCAGAGCAGCGAACAGTTTTGACTGGGCTGAGCGGGAACTGTACTTCCTCAGTGGTAGGGAGGCGAGCAGGCCAGAGGTGGATGAACGCAGTGCCCTTGTTTGGGTGTAGGGCCTGATCAGAGCCTGGAGGTACTGCGGTGCCGTTCCCCTCACAGCTCCGTAGGCAAGCACCATGGTCTTGTAGCGGATGCGAGCTTCAACTGGAAGCCAGTGGAGAGAGCGGAGGAGCGGGGTGACGTGAGAGAACTTGGGAAGGTTGAACACCAGACGGGCTGCGGCGTTCTGGATGAGTTGTAGGGGTTTAAATCAGCTAAGACCTCAGAAAACCAATTGTAGACCTCCACACCTCTGGTTCATCCTTGGGAGCAATTTACAAATGCCTGAAGGCACCACGTTCATCTGTACAAACAATAGTACGCAAGTATAAACAACATGGGACCACGCAGCCATCATACCGCTCAGGAAGGAGACGCGTTCTGTCTCCTAGAGATGAACGTACTTTGGTGCGAAAAGTGCAAATCAATCCCAGAACAAAAGCAAAGTACCTTGTGAAGATGCTGGAGGAAACAGGTACAAAAGTATCTATATCCACAGTAAAATGAGTCCTATATTGACATAACCTGAAAGGCCGCTCAGCAAGGAAGAAGCCACTGCTCCAAAACTGCCATAAACAAGCCAGACTATGGTTTACAACTGCACATGGGGATAAAGATCATACTTTTTGGAGAAATGTCCTCTGGGGTCTGATGAAACAAAAATAGAACTGTTTGGCCATAATGACCATCGTTATGTTTGGAGGGAAAAGGGGGAGGCTTGCAAGCCGAAGAACACCATCCCATGTGGGTGGCAGCATCATGTTGTGGGGGTGCTTTGCTGCAGGAGGGTCTGGTGCACTTCACAAAATAGATGGCATCATGAGGTAGGACAATTATGAGGAGATATTGATATAGCTTCCAAATGGACAATGACCCCAAGCATACTTCCAAAGTTCTGGCAAAATGGCTTAAGGACAACAAAGTCAAGGTATTGGAGTGGCCATCACAAAGTCCTGAATTCAATAATATAGAACATTTGTGGGTAGAACTGAAAAAGCGTGTGCGAGCAAGGAGGCCTACAAACCTGACTCAGTTACACCAGCTCTATCAGGAGGAATGGGCCAAAATTCACCCAACTTATTGTGGGAAGCTTGTAGAAGGCTACCTGAAACGTTTGACCCAAGTTAAACAATTTAAAAGCAATGCTACCAAATACTAATTGAGTGGATGTAAACTTCTGACCCACTGGGAATGTGATGAAAGAAATAAAACCTGAAATAAATCATTCTCTCTACTATTATTCTGACATTTCACATTCTTAAAATAAAGTTGTGATCCTAACTGACCTAAGACGGGGAATTCTTACTAGGATTAAATGTCACGAATTGTGTAAAACTGAGTTTAAATGTAGTTGGCTAACGTGTATGTAAACATCTGACTTCAACTGTATATTAGAATAAATAAGACTCACGTAGCAAATTATCAATTACATTTTTTGTTGAACAAATTCAACACTCATTGACCTCCATACAAAAATGATTCACTTCGTGGTCTTATTTTAATGGACAGATTTTGTGCGGGGTAAACTCTCTGGCTTTTCCTCTTACTCTCTGCTACCATAGAGAACACAGTGTTACAGACTGTACGGACAGTACAATATCATAATCAAAAACATGGTGTTAAAGACAATACTGCCCCCTCTGAAACATTAAACAACACACACTACACTATCTGGGCCCGTGTTACAGGACGTATAATTCCACTATCTACTGGTGCTACACTCCCTAAAAATCCCAAGTTACTATGTTAACACTGTCTTTACCAGTGTCTGTGTGTTCAACAGAGCATTCTGTCCCGTTCCCATGTCACCCACAGGACCACAGTGGAAGTGTGTGACAGACCATAGTGTATCTTTTACTTCCTGGTTCTTAACGGGTTCCTACCACCACAGCTGTTAAAGAGGGGAACGACGACAAATGTCTAATGGGCGACATTTGGGGAAGGATAAATAATACATTGTAATTCATACACAGCCTCATAACCTAGGGTCTAATTGGCCACACGTACTGTTAAAACTAGGGAGGGCGATGGGAAACCGCTTCACTTAGGTAGGAGACGTCACGTACATAACTTTACAACATCAGACAGCATTAAAAGTGGTCAGGGTGAGGTCTGGTGAGCAGAGGCTGCTGGGAAGGAAGCCATGTCCCTGAGGGACCAGTACGTCTGCCACTCTCTCTCTCTCTCTCCTCCTCTTTCTCTCCATGCTCCTCTCTCTTTTCCCTCTCTCTCTCTCCTCCTCTTTCGCTCCATGCTCCTCTCTCTTTTCCCTCTCTCTCTCCTCCTCTTTCTCTCCATGCTCCTCTCTCTTTTCCCTCTCTCTCTCCTCCTCTTTCTCTCCATGCTCCTCTCTCTTTTCCCTCTCTCTCTCCTCCTCTTTCTCTCCATGCTCCTCTCTCTTTTCCCTCTCTCTCTCTCCTCCTCTTTCTCTCCATGCTCCTCTCTCTTTTCCCTCTCTCTCTCTCTCCTCCTCTTTCTCTCCATGCTCCTCTCTCTTTTCCCTCTCTCTCTCCATGCTCCTCTCTCTGTCTCTCTTTCACTCTATTTTCCCTCACTTTTCCCTCGCTCTGCCTCTCTCTCTCTTCCTCTTTCTCTCCATGCTCCTCTCTCTTTTCCCTCTCTCTCCCCATGCTCCTCTCTCTGTCTCTCTTTCACTCTATTTTCCCTCACTTTTCCCTCGCTCTGCCTCTCTCTCTCTTCCTCTTTCTCTCCATGCTCCTCTCTCTTTTCCCTCTCTCTCTCTCTCTCTCTCTCTCTCTCTCTCTCTCTCCTCCTCTTTCTCTCCATGCTCCTCTCTCTGTCTCTCTTTCACTCTCTTTTCCCTCTCTTTCACTCTATTTTCCCTCACATTTCCCTCTCTCTGTCTCTCGCTCTGCCTCTCTCTTTCTCCTCCTTTCTCTCCTTCTCCACACCAGCAGGCATCACCAGGGACAGCTGCTCACCAGGCCCCCAGCCCGCCACCAGAGCCCCCCCAGGCACCAGGACCCAACCTAATTGGGCCCTTCACCTCTCCGCCAGCAAGCAACTGCACATTCCTGTCTCTGCCACAACGACAATTAAAGAAATGTACAAATCTGGCATAATAAAAGACAGCACAAACAAACAGGCAGCCCAGAGGACCCTGGTCCTGCGGCGCGCTACCCTCTAGCTGTGACAGTGAGATGGTTGGTAGCACTGTTTAACACTGTTGCCGGGAACACTGCAGCTGACCACTGACAGGTAAACAGGAAGTAGTAACAACAAACAGGAAGTGACATCCCAAGGGCCTCTCTCTTTGATCTAGATCACTGCTCCTCCTTAACTTCTCAGAAGAATATTAACATAACGTGTACTAATGAGAACAACTAAGACACAGCTTTGGCTGTTCACAAGTGGCTGCTGCATTCAATTTGGTTGGTTGGTTAGCAACTGGAATAGGAATCGAGGACAAACAATCAATGCTTCATTATAATTCAACATTATAAAGTGGGTTGGTGGTTGTTTTCCTACCCCTGTCAGTTTATTGTGAGAGACTAATTTTGGCTGGTGTTTGTTATGCTATCTTTATTACAGGCTCATGTGTCCTCATTCTTCATTTCTGCCCCAGTTCTGTTTTTCTAGGCAAATGTTTATTTTTTCATTTTTTTTTGTGTGTAAATTCTATTCTGTATGTAGCGTAACGGCCTGGCATGGTGTGAGTGATTCTCCTCTACAGGCAGGGAAAGAGTTAAGTTAGATGACATACCTCTGCATTGATGCTCTATCTGTAATATTCTATTTGATTTCCATGTCTTTCCCAGGGTCAGGGTGTATTGATGTCTTTTCACTCAACTGCTCTGCCTGACTCACAGTCAAACCTGCAATTACCACTGTGTGTATCTCTACCTTAAACATTTCTTAACAAGAACAATATGTCAATATGCCACAAACGCTTTCATTTGTGCTCTGAAATTAAACTAGCTGCTCCATGTAGTAAATGACCCTGAGGAATGCTGCACGGGGCAGAAAACACAAAACCACGCCTACAGCCCCTTTTCAAATGGAACTACAGTCATCATTTGTAACATTTTAGAAGACATTTATCATTGTTGAATCTATTATTTTGTCCCAATGATCCTATTTCACCTTGTATCTGATCTCAGTAAGTAATGTCAGAGATATGTCTGACTATAAGATATACTTTACGTAGCTGACTTCTTCCCTAGAAATTATGTGGAGCAAAGGTGGTGCAAAAATAATGCTCTGACACAAGAAGCAGCTCAGGTCTGTGTCTCTCTGTCTGTTATCTGTGTCTGTGTATAAGGTCACTGACTATAAGGTGAGCAGTAGTGAAACACTATAAAATAATGCTCTGACACAAGAAGCAGCTCAGGTCTGTGTCTCTCTGTCTGTTATCTGTGTCTGTGTATAAGGTCACTGACTATAAGGTGAGCAGTAGTGAAACACTATAAAATATGGCAAAATAAAACAAGCTAGTGTGTGACAGACACAGACTGTCCACAAGGCCCTCAGCAGTGTGACCGGTGCCTTACAGGCAGAGACAGAGAGACAGAGGGAGAGGTTGGTGAACAGGCCCTAATGCCTGGCTCAGTGTTCCGCCTGCAGCAGCTGTCAACAGCATGACGGATCAGACACACCTGACGACTATCTTAACAAGCATCTCTGAATCTTCATCAGAGCACTTATTGACTCGTGATTAATTCCCTCCAACGCTGCTGACAGACAAGAAATACGTTCCAAATGGCATCCTATTTCCTATCTAGTGCACTACTTTTGACCAGGGCCCATAAGGAATAGGGTGCCATTTGGAACGAAACCAAGGTGCTTGATCTAGACACTTTTGCTCATTGCCTGGCTGGCTGACTGGCTGACTGACTGGCTGGCTGGCTGGCCCCAAGCAAAAAAAGAAGAAAGGGGTAAAAAAGAAAGATGAGAAAAGAAAAGATAGTGACTGTAGTTGAACTGCTGGTAAAACAAACAGTATCGAGTGCAGTGCATTGTAAAATAGAAGAAAAAAAAGACAGTGGTGATCCATTGACATACCTTTTATTCAACAAAGAAGAGAGAGAGAGAGAGAGACAGAAAGAGAGAGAGACAGAAAGAGAGAGAGACAGAAAGAGAGAGAGAGAGAGAGAGACAGAAAGAGAGAGAGACAGAAAGAGAGAGAGAGAGAGACAGAAAGAGAGAGAGACAGAAAGAGAGAGACAGAAAGAGAGAGAGACAGAAAGAGAGAGAGACAGAAAGAGAGAGAGAGAGAGAGCTAGAAGAGAAGTGACAGAAAAAGAGTGCAAGGCAAACCCGAAAGACAATGGCAGGCATAACACAACGGGATTAGGGTATAGAGGAGAGAAAGAGAGAGCGAGAAAGCGATGACGAGAGATGGGGGATATGTTAATTAGGTAGCCAGAGGAGCAGAGTGGAGGAGACAAAGACACTCAGCTTTCTGACACTTTACGCATTAATTGCCAAAGTAAGAAATTAGCGCCAGGGCCTTCGTGCTTCCAGCGGAGGGGGGCTGGGGAGCCAATCCTAAGCAGAAAGACACGTGTGTCGTCGGCGGAGAGATGTGCGACGAAACGACCATGGAGGAGTCAGTGAGAGTCAAGTTCATCTCCTGGGCCGTTGTGTCTTAGAGACTAGAGAGAGTGGGATGTGCACTCCCACAAGCCCCTGCTTCAAACATAGCACTCACAGGGCTGTCACAAGCCATCACGACAACAAGTCCAGGACCCCTCTATAAGACGAGAGTTTGTATAAACAAACAGTCAGTAACATTACACAAGCATTCAGAAAATGCCAGTCAGTCTGTTCAAACATAATTGATGTGGTGATCGAAAGATGGCATAAAGGAGAGGGCCACAAAGGAACAACAGAGAGATGAAGAAGAAGAGGAATATACCCAGGCACGGGTTATACAGTGTGTGTGTTTCAAACAGCAGCTCATAGCAGTTTAAATATCCCTATGATCTCCCTCAGTAGTTAGCGTATTAGTGCTCGTCACGGGGTTAGTACTCGCTAATCGTTTCCAGGTAGTGACGGGAGCGTTCTACTGAGACGGATGGGAGAGTATGGGAGTATCCGGTGGATTGCATGGCGGTAACTAACGGTCTCTATGGCTGAAATGGAGAGAGCAGGAATCAATGCCTGTCGGTCTATATCTCTACCTCCTGTCATCACTGATATCATAACAAAGTGCTAATTAACTTAGTGCAAGCCTTCAGCTTTAACCAGAGGGCTAATGTACCATAATCGTGTGTATGGGGGCCTGCCGGACACCATTTACCTCCTCAGGACCAGTCTTTCCCAGTCAGAGTGTGGGTACCAAATGGCACCCTCTTCCCTATAAGTTATGTTTATTGATGGGCCCTGGTCAAAAGTAGTGCACTATAAAGGGAATAGGGTGCCATTTAGGACGTAGACAGAGTTAATCGATGTGTAAACTGCAGCTGGGGTCACGGCGGACCGCTCTCCGTCTCAGTGACCTCTCGAAACCCCCGGTGAGGACCTTAATGGAGCCAAACTCCCCCAACAGAAATCAATACTCAAACTGGGCATGGGTCCTGATCGACCCCCCCGATGGGATCTGACAGGGGCTGGAGGGGCCAGGCTGAAACAACCAAATAAAACAAAAGGAGCTGCTAACAGCCACATCAACATAGACAGGCCTCCTTATACCATATGTTGTCATGGCCATATAAATAGTTTTAGTTATTCTAGTAATTCTATTTATATGGTCTATCTATCACAAGATAGGATTACTGATGTACTGCTTGCTGTTCTAACTGCAGTGACTGACAGCAAACTGCCTCCTTAAGAGCCATAGCTTGTCAACTGATCTGATTTGCTGTTTTTTTTACTACAGGAACATACGGTACACCAAGTTAACTAATGTCCCAGCATGGTGAGGAGTAGAGAACACATGTTTGCTGGGCTGATCTTGTCTGTAGAGTCTGTAGTCCGCTGAGGGAGGATGAGGACTCAGAACTAAGCTGAGGAGTCACAGCCAGCCAATCGCCCGGCTGCATTAATTCCTCTTCACCTCGAGAGGACCTGTTCAGAATGAGAATGTGGCTATTCTGTGATGTGTCCCATTAAGATTAATTCCTTCTTAATATTAATTGGTCGTCGGCAGAGGCGGGCCCAGGGGATTGGCTCCCTTTGGTCAGACTCTCTGAAGACCTGAGACACCATTGGCTGGTTGGTAGGGTGCTTATGAGCTGCTGGGTTCTTTATCAGCCGGAACATTCCGCCAACTTTCCCCCGGGGCCCTAAGCAATGCTGTAATTAACACACACACAATCCATAATTGCCCTGCTTACAATTACTATAGAAGAGGCACACAGAGGAAGACGAAGAGAGAGAAAGAAGAGAGGGGTGATAAAAGAAAGAGAGAAACTAGAAAGTAAAAATTAAAATTCATAAAAAGGTGAAAAATTCATATGAAACTCATTCCCCAACTGCCTATCTTTCTCGCTCTCTTCACTTTGCCTTAATAAGCTCTCAGGACTCTTTGGATTGGAGGGGGTAAACCCCAGCCATCACTTATTTATTTTTCCCAGATAGCCCTATTAATTTCCCCCCGGTCTCAGGCGCTCCGGCAGGCAGAGAGAGGCGGCGTGCGATGTGGACTGGATCCACCGTCCCCTGGGCTCTGCTCGGAGGAAGAGCGCTAAATGACCCAAATAAAGGGTGCTTTTGAAGGCTGCGCGCGGAGAGGTGCCGGCACCATTAAAACTAAATGAAGTGTTCATTAGCCGTGCCGACAGCGCTCTAAACTCCCACAGATCAAAAGGGCCGTTACAGTTAATGCTGCTCTCTCTCTCTCTGTTTGTTTAGCTCTGCCAGTGGGCATAAAAAAAACTAAAGTGTGTTTTTTCTCTCCACACCCCCCCACCCTTTCTTTTTCTTCCTCCATCTCCTCTACTCTCTCCCCCAAGTTCTGTCTTTCTCTTTTTCTCTCCACCACCCCTTCTCTCTCTTCTCCTCCCCTGGTGGGGGCTGTCTCCAGCTGTGTCGTCCCAGTCGGTCTCTAAGCCACAGAAGAGGGGAGAGTGTAACAGAGTGTGTCAGGAGACAGGCAGGGGAGAGAAGTGAGATGGCACGACACTGGAAGGTACTGGAATAAAGAACCGTCACATGTGCCATTTTCTGCCCTGTGTGTGTGTGTGTGTGTGTGTGTGTGTGTGTGTGTGTGTGTGTGTGTGTGTGTGTGTGTGTGTGTGTGTGTGTGTGTGTGTGTGTGTGTGTGTGTGTGTGTGTGTGTGTGTGTGCGTGCGTTCATACCCTGTGTTCTGAGTCTGCCAGTGTGTGACTCTGTGGTGGAGCAGGAGTCACTGTGATGAGGAGACCAAACGGAGCTTTAAGTCCTGATTGCTTCACATTCTGAAGTTCTCTTAAAGTTTCCTTCCTTTCATTACGTTCTTCATTTCATCCTCTTTAAACACACTGCCAGAGTAACTTTAGAAAGGCAAAAAGAGAAGCTGGGCTTCATTTGAAAATTTTATTATAAGGTTTTGATTCTTTAATGAAAAAATTGTGCCAAAATTGGATAGAATATGAAGTAAACTATCCATTTATCTTCTTGAATATTTGAGTGTAATAGGCAGAGTTATTATGCTCATGACACAGAACAGACCTTTACATTGACAGAGCTTTTTTTATGTCAAATACATGGGACTTCTCTTTCAGCAGTTTAAATGAAGCTTGAAAATCACTTGGCAGGCATTATTTTCTCATTAATCGACATTTAAGATGTTTTTATGAAATATTTAGAAAAATAAAAAAGTGTTATTTTCTTTTCATCAGTAATGCTATGCGTGAGAGCGAGAATAATGGCTCTCATTTAGGAGCTGAATTAAAAGAAAGAGCTGTGTGCAAGGAAAGTTGTGAAAACTGTAATATGCCACCTCATAACAACTGAATGTTTTTTCCCCCAACATCTAATTATTTTTCATAACCTCAAGCAGTGTAGCTGTAATATCACTGTGTTCTGTTCTGACCTGTCTGTCTATCCCTAACACCATTTTAATCCTCATCCTACCCCCTCTCGACACACACACGCGCACACACACAAACACCCCCCCCCCCTTTCTTGACACTCGACTTCTCCGAAAAAATTCAGTAGTTGAGCTGAATTACAGGAGTTACTACAAATGAAGTTTAACTCCAAGTTGCAGGGTTTGGTATGAAGATTGATGTTGGACACAGTACACTTCTGAAATCCAAGGCTGCAATTACAATCCAGTGTAATTATCTCTGGCCATTAATAGCAGCAGATAGCTTGTCACAATCAGGTCTGCACATAATTAATCACTAGTTACTTTCCTCCACCTCTCCCTCCATCTCTCTGCCCCTTCATCCACCCCCCGCTCTCCCTCCCTCCCTCCATCCTCTGTGGGCTGTGTTCAATGTAAAACAGGCCTCTGGACAAGTCCCTGTGGTAGAACTAAATGTGCAACACTGTCAGGGCTTACAGGACAAAGTGAAAAGCCTTCCTTATTGACAACACATCACTGGCCAGTAATGGATGAGTTCACCATAATTGCTCAACCCTCAGCTCACATACAGTATAAGTAGGCTTACACAAACCATACACAGTCCAACCCCAACACATCATTCCCTCCACACACACAAACACCAGTCCACCTCCTATGTGCCTCTATTGTCTTTTGTTCAAAACATTTTCTGTATCAAGGTTTTTTCTGGATCAAAAGCAGGCTTAGGTGGTGGGCGTAGCGAGGGGCGTGGCGAGGGGTGTGGCAATGGCTGAAGCTAATTTCCTGCAATTCTATGCATTTTGTAATGGCTAGCGCTGTGTTCTTCTTATGCTCATACATTATCATTTAAATCAATATTTCTGAATTTATCATTTTTCTTTTGCTTTTATTTTAGTGATTCATAGTTCTCAAATATGTATTATTTAAAAAAATATATATATTTTGTTGTTTAAGTTAACACTGAAAGCGTTCTTTACTTGAATATTACATTTTTAAAATCAAAAATGTTTGATTTTTTGCAAAAAATAAATACAATAAATCAAGATATAGGTGGCCGGAAAAAAATGCTTAGCCCAAGACGACCTGCCCAGCACCGTACCTCCATTCATATCCTCACCTATCCCAACACACCGTATCTGCTTCACTATCAAAACCTTCTTCCGCCTTCCTTCTCAATACCAAGTCAGAGTCCCTCTTCAACAAAGACATTAACTCTAAACCCAAGGAGGCTGACGCCCAAACTTTCCCTCAGCTTATAAGGCCTAAGACTTTCCCCACCAGTCTCCTCACCTTCCATCAATGCCAAGCAGATCCTGTGGAGCTGCTCCCAGTCAGTATGATTTATAGAAGTTATTATAGCCCATTGCAGAACAACAACAGGAGAACACAGACCCACTTCACAGAGCCAGGCCAGATAATAGGGACAGCCATAGGGACTCACATAACGTCGGTTGATGTCCGGCACGTCCCCCCTATCCCCTATATAGTGCACACATTTTTTACCAGAGCCCTATGCTGGCCCCGGTCAAAAGTAGTGCCAAGCATAGGGAATAGGGTGCCATTTCGGACACAACCATTGTCTTTAATCTAATTCTACACATGGTTTCGTTTCAATTGGAATCAAAAACCCCATGTTAACAAACCATAACAGATCTCACTAATCCGCCCGGCAACAAAGAGATGGATGCATACAACACTCCAGGAGAGAGAGACACGCAAAGTCCTCCCTTCTCCTCCTTTCCCCAAGAATCATCATCCATCGCTCATTTACATATAAAACGCTTGCTGGAAGGTAAGGGCATATATTAAATCCATTATTGTTTGTTGTTGTCGTAAATAACTTTACATAATTGTGTTTTGGCATAATGCAGAGAGAGAGATGCAGCTCTCCAAGAGCAACTTAGTGATGAATCCCTCAGCTGGTGCTGCTGGCCATCCAGACTGCTGCTTTATACTGATAATGAAGGATGAAACAAATGAGGACACGTCAACGACAACAGCGCGGGCAGAGACACTGCTTCTATGGCTGTCAGACAACGTTGTTACTGTATGTGTGACCTTCTGGAGAGCAGCCACGTCCTCCATAAAACTACAGTTAGTACTGTAGTACGACAGTTACAACAGATTTCAGTCAACGTCACTCTGCTCTCCTCTGTCTTCTTTGACACACGTTCTCACTCAAACAAACAGCAATAATCTCAACGGTGTAAGTAAGGTAACCAGTTCTAATATTCCATCGTTGAAACTTTTTATTTACAAGGAAGTCATTTCATCAAAGCAACAATAATCCTTCCAGCAAGGCTGTCAACACAGTTGTTCAAGCATGTCCACTTTCCAAAGTACATGAACTATCTCTCAGTCCTCTGATGACAACCACATTACATCATGTTCACAATGATACCTTTCCAACTCCTCAGATAAACATCAATAAGCTCCAAGCCATCGGGGCTTTGGGTGACGCCTTTCTCATGTCACCTGTCCTGTGATGGATGACTTGAAGTAGGCATCTTGCTCAATCAGACAAATGAATGACTTCTGAGGAATGAAGACATATATGTTTGCAATGTGAATCAAAGGACTACACACACCAACCCCATAATCAGTCTGCTCCAGCTCAGGAACATGTAGAGGAAGGCTTTCCAAACCACAGCCAGGGGAATTAGTTAGTACTAATGTGGCCTCTTTGCTACATCAAGCAGCATCAAGGTTAGTCACTGGATTAGTCCCAAAGTGGACCGTATTCCCTATGTGGTGCACTACATTTGACCAGAGCCCTATGGGACCTGGTCAAAAGTAGTGCACTACATAAGGAATAGGGTGCCATTTGGGACGCAGGGCACTAACAACAGGCTCTGGTAATAAAGAGAGGAGAGGCATGTCAGTGCAGGAGGTCTGATTTGCTTAATCTTCATATCCAACATCCAGCACAGAACAGCCCTAATGATGGGAACTCAGGTTAGTACATCTGTTATTCACAGACACTTCGGGCCAAATAGAAAGAGGGAAGGATCAAAACATATTTCATTATATTCTTTAAGGTGAGCCAGGGAAGGCAAGGTGAGACAGGTAAGACAAGGCAAGGTGAGACAGGTAAGGCAAGGCAAGGTGAGCCAGGTAAGGCAAAGGCAAGGTGAGACAGGTAAGGCAAGGCAAGGTGAGCCAGGTAAGGCAAAGGCAAGGTAAGACAAAGCAAGGTGAGACAGGTAAGGCAAGGCAAGGTGAGCCAGGGAAGGCAAGGTGAGACAGGTAAGACAAGGCAAGGTGAGACAGGTAAGGCAAAGGCAAGGTAAGACAAAGCAAGGTGAGACAGGTAAGGCAAGGCAAGGTGAGCCAGGGAAGGCAAGGTGAGACAGGTAAGACAAGGCAAGGTGAGACACGTAAGGCAAAGGCAAGGTAAGACAAAGCAAGGTGAGACAGGTAAGGCAAGGCAAGGTGAGACAGGTAAGGCAAGGCAAGGCAAGACAAGGCAAGGTGAGACAGGTAAGGCAAGGCAAGGTGAGACAAGGCAAGGCGAGAAAGGTAAGGCAAGGCAAGGTGAGACAGGTAAGGCAAGGCAAGGTGAGACAAGGCAAGGTGAGACAGGTAAGGCAAGGCAAGGTGAGACAGGTAAGCCAAGGCAAGGTGAGACAGGTAAGGCAAGGCGAGGTGAGCCAGGTAAGGCAAGGCAAGGTGTGACAGGTAAGGCAGGGCAAGGTGAGCCAGGTAAGGCAAGGCAAGGTGAGACAAGGCAAGGTGAGCCAAGTAAGGCAAGGTGAGACAGGCAAGGCAAGGCAAGGTAAGGTGAGACAAGGCAAGGTGAGACAGGTAAGGCAATGGCAAGGTGAGACAGGTAAGGCAAGGCAAGGCAAGGTGAGCCAGTTATGGCAAGGCAAGGTGAGACAGGTAAGACAAGGCAAGGTGAGACAAGGCAAGGTGAGACAGGTAAGGCAAGGCAAGGTGAGACAGGTAAGGCAAGGCAAGGTGAGACAGGTAAGACAAGGCAAGGTGAGACAGGTAAGGCAAGGCAAGGTGAGACAGGTAAGGCAAGGCAAGGTGAGACAGGTAAGGCAAGGTGAGACAGGTAAGGCAAGGCAAGGTGACACAAGGCAAGGTGAGACAAGGCAAGGTGAGACAGGTAAGGCAAGGCAAGGTGAGCCAGGTAAAGCAAGGCAAGGTGAGCCAGGTAAGGCAAGGCAAGGTGAGACAAGGCAAGGTGAGCCAGGTAAGGCAAGGCAAGGCAAGGTGAGCCAGGTAACGCAAGGCAAGGCAAGGCAAGGTGAGCCAGGTAAGGCAAGGTAAGCCAGGTAAGGCAAGGCAAGGTGAGCCAGGTAACGCAAGGCAAGGCAAGGCAAGGTGAGCCAGGTAAGGCAAGGTAAGCCAGGTAAGGCAAGGCAAGGCAAGGTGAGCCAGGTAACGCAAGGCAAGGCAAGGCAAGGTGAGCCAGGTAAGGCAAGGTAAGCCAGGTAAGGCAAATTGAGACAAGGCAAGGTGAGCCAGGTAAGGCAAGGCAAGGCAAGGTGAGCCAGGTAACGCAAGGCAAGGCAAGGCAAGGTGAGCCAGGTAAGGCAAGGTAAGCCAGGTAAGGCAAGGCAAGGCAAGGTGAGCCAGGTAAGGCAAGGTAAGCCAGGTAAGGCAAGGCAAGGCAAGGTGAGCCAGGTAACGCAAGGCAAGGCAAGGCAAGGTGAGCCAGGTAAGGCAAGGTAAGCCAGGTAAGGCAAGGCAAGGCAAGGTGAGCCAGGTAACGCAAGGCAAGGCAAGGCAAGGTGAGCCAGGTAAGGCAAGGTAAGCCAGGTAAGGCAAATTGAGACAAGGCAAGGTGAGGCAAGTAAGGAAAGGCGAGCCAGGTAATGCAAGGCAAGGTGAGGCAAGTAAGACAAGGCAAGGTGAGCCAGGTAAGGCAAGGCAAGGCGAGCCAGGTAAGGCAAGGCAAGGCGAGCCAGGTAAGGCAAGGCAAGGCGAGCAAGGTAAGGCAAGGTGAGGCAAGTAAGGCAAGGCAAGGTGAGCCAGGTAAGGCAAGGCAAGGCGAGCCAGGTAAGGCAAGGCAAGGCGAGCCAGGTAAGGCAAGGTGAGCCAGGTAAGGCAAGGCAAGGTGAGCCAGGTAAGGCAAGGTGAGCCAGGTAGGGCAAGGTGAGCCAGGTAAGGCAAGGTGTGCCAGGTAAGGCAAGGCAAGGTGAGCCAGGTAAGGCAAGGTGAGCCAGGTAAGGCAAGGCAAGGCGAGCCAGGTAAGGCAAGACAAGGCGAGCCAGGTGAGGCAAGGCAAGGTGAGCCAGGTAAGGCAAGGCAAGGTAAGCCAGGTAAGGCAAGGTGCACCAGGCAAGGCAAGGTGAGCAAGGTAAGGTAAGGCAAGGTGAGCCAGGTAAGGCAAGGCGAGCCAGGTGAGGCAAGTAAGGCAAGGCGAGCCAGGTAAGGCAAGGCAAGGTGAGCCAGGTAAGGCAAGGTGAGCAAGGTAAGGTAAGGCGAGCAAGGTAAGGTAAGGCAAGGTGAGCCAGGTAAGGCAAGGCAAGGCAAGGTGAAGCAAGTAAGGCAAGGTGAGCCAGGTAAGGCAAGATGAGCCAGGTAAGGCAAGGCAAGGTGAGCCAGGTAAGGCAAGGCAAGGTGAGCCAGGTAAGGCAAGTTAAGGTGAGCCAGGTAAGGCAAGTTAAGGTGAGCCAGGTAAGGCAAGGTGAGCCAGGTAAGGCAAGGTGAGCCAGGTAAGGCAAGGCAAGGCGAGCCAGGTAAGGCATGGCGAGCCATGTAAGGCAAGGTGAGCCATGTAAGGCAAGGTGAGCCAGGTAAGGCAAGGCAAGGTGAGCCAGGTAAGGCAAGGCAAGGTGAGCCAGGTAAGGCAAGGTGAGCCAGGTGAGGCAAGGCAAGGTGAGCCAGGTAAGGCAAGGCAAGGTGAGCCAGGTAAGGCAAGGTGTGCCAGGCAAGGCAAGGTGAGCAAGTTAAGGTAAGGCAAGGTGAGCCAGATAAGGCAAGGCAAGGTGAGGCAAGTAAGGCAAGGCGAGCCAGGTAAGGCAGGAGGAGCCAGGTAAGGCAAGGCAAGGTGAGCCAGGTAAGGCAAGGCAAGGTGAGCCAGGTAAGGCAAGTTAAGGTGAGCCAGGTAAGGCAAGGTGAGCCAGGTAAGGCCATGCAAGGTGAGCCAGGTAAGGCCATGCAAGGTGAGCCAGGTAAGGCAAGGTGAGCCAGGTAAGGCAAGGTGAGCCAGGTAAGGCAAGGCGAGCCAGGTAAGGCAAGGCAAGGTAAGCCAGGTAAGGCAAGGCAAGGTGAGCCAGGTAAGACAAAGTGAGCCAGGTAAGGCAAGGCAAGGCAAGGTGAGACAGGTAAGACAAGGCAAGGTGAGCCAGGTAAGACAAAGTGAGCCAGGTAAGGCAAGGCAAGGCAAGGTGAGACAGGTAAGACAAGGCAAGGTGAGCCAGGTAAGGCAAGTTAAGGTGAGCCAGGTAAGGCAAGGTGAGCCAGGTAAGGCCATGCAAGGTGAGCCAGGTAAGGCCATGCAAGGTGAGCCAGGTAAGGCAAGGTGAGCCAGGTAAGGCAAGGCGAGCCAGGTAAGGCAAGGCAAGGTAAGCCAGGTAAGGCAAGGCAAGGTGAGCCAGGTAAGACAAAGTGAGCCAGGTAAGGCAAGGAAAGGCAAGGTGAGACAGGTAAGACAAGGCAAGGTGAGGCAGGGCTGCTAGGTTGATTACTATCTGAGACAGACACAGTAACTCACCCACCTCACTGATTTACTGGGGCCCTTCTCAAGCCCCAGAGCCCCCGGGGGTTCTACTCTACAGCACACCTGTGTAGGACTGGGAGAGAACACCTCCACCATCAACCACCCTGGGCCACTCCCTTTCAGCACCCTGCCACCTAGTGGTACAGAACGGTGTTACATATTCCGTGTTCTGACAGTGAGACTTTACTAACTAACCCATCCAGCTATGTTTCTGTTTGACTACACATACAAAAGTCTCAGTGAGTTCTTTTATCATCCAGCCACATTCAGCTCAGTCCCATTCACAGATGTGAGTCTCACATATCATGTGTGTGCAGCCATGTCAGCGGCACCCACACATTAGCATGTTGTCATCATGAGTGTGTGGTGTGTGTGTGTGTTGTGTAAACTGTGGTGCAGGGTAGCGGTAATGAGGACTGATGGCTTTATGCTGCTGTATATTCCAGGAGGATGTCTTCTGACAGCTTCGGGAGACGATAAAGTAATAACTAATAATGTGCAAATAACGCTGTGTGCTGTATGACAACTGTGCCAAAGCACGCAGGGACTGGAGTGTGTGTCTGTGAGAGACAGAGGGAGGGGGAGTGAGAGAGGGGAGAGTGACAGAGGAGGGGGGTGAGAGAGCAGGGGTGGGGGCTTCCTTCCTTTCAAGTTTCGAACACAACCTACAGTGAACAGTTCAGTCCTAATTCACCACCTCCAATAAACCCACACGCAGAAAGAGAATATATAAAGTGTTAAACAATCACTAACTTTGAAAAAAGAAAAGGAGAGGTAGCCAAGCCTGGCTTCTCTCTTTCTTCCATCAAAACCAGAAACTGAAATGGGAATAAGGAGTGCCATGCCAGCAGGTACAGTACAGTAGCAGTGTAGGTGAAGCACTAAGGAAGGGACACAGAGGAGAAGCCTCCTTCTCTGCAGACCTGAGTGATCCTTCTTCGGGTTCTTCAACAGGGAGTCTCCTCTATAAATCATATGACTGCAGCAGGGAGACAGAGGAGAGTCTCACACTGGCAGAAGGCTCACTATGCATACACTACAGTGATCTACTGTTCTCTACTGTCTCTACTGTGGATCAGGACTCAAAGCCGCTGACTCCTGACAGGGTCTTTGACTGGTGAGAGCATAACATTCCCATAGAAAAGCTAGAGACAGCAGAGCCCAGTGTAACTACAGCAGAGCCCAGTGTAACGACAGCAGAGCCCAGTGTAACGACAGCAGAGCCCAGTGTAACGACAGCAGAGCCCAGTGTAGCTACAGCAGAGCCCAGTGTAGCTACAGCAGAGCCCAGTGTAGCTACAGCAGAGCCCAGTGTAGCTACAGCAGAGCCCAGTGTAACTACAGCAGAGCCCAGTGTAACGACAGCAGAGCCCAGTGTAACGACAGCAGAGCCCAGTGTAACGACAGCAGAGCCCAGTGTAACGACAGCAGAGCCCAGTGTAGCTACTGCAGAGCCCAGTGTAACTATAGCAGAGCCCAGTGTAGCTACTGCAGAGCCCAGTGTAGCTACTGCAGAGCCCAGTGTAACGACAACAGAGCCCAGTGTAACTACAGCAGAGCCCAGTGTAACTACAGCAGAGCCCAGTGTAACGACAGCAGAGCCCAGTGTAACGACAGCAGAGCCCAGTGTAGCTACAGCAGAGCCCAGTGTAGCTACTGCAGAGCCCAGTGTAACGACAGCAGAGCCCAGTGTAACTACAGCAGAGCCCAGTGTAACTACAACATAGCCCAGTGTAGCTACAGCAGAGCCCAGTGTAATGACAGCAGAGCCCAGTGTAGCTACAGCAGAGCCCAGTGTAGCTACAGCAGAGCCCAGTGTAGCTACAGCAGAGCCCAGTGTAGCTACAGCAGAGCCCAGTGTAACGACAGCAGAGCGCAGTGTAACGACAGCAGAGCCCAGTGTAACGACAGCAGAGCCCAGTGTAGCTACAGCAAAGCCCAGTGTAACGACAGCAGAGCCCAGTGTAAGTACAGCAGAGCCCAGTGTAGCTACAGCAGAGCCCAGTGTAACTACAGCAGAGACCAATGTAACTTCAGCAGAGCCCAGTGTAGCTACAGCAGAGCCCAGTGTAACTACTGTACAGCAGAGCACAGTGTAACTACATCAGAGCCCAGTGTAGCTACAGCAGAGCCCAGTGTAGCTACAGCAGAGCCAAGTGTAACTACAGCAGAACCCAGTGTAACAACAGCAGAGCCCAGTGTAAGTACAGCAGACCCCATTGTAACTACAGGAGAACCCAGTGTAACTAATCTACAGCAGAGCCCAGTGTAACTACTGTACAGCAAAGCCCAGTGTAACTACAGCAGAGTCCAGTGTAGCTACAGCAGAGCCCAGTGTAACTACTGTACAGCAGAGCCCAGTGTAACTACAGCAGAGCCCAGTGTGACTACAGCAGAGCCCAGTGTAGCTACAGCAGAGCCCAGTGTAACTACAGCAAAGCCCAGTGTAACTACAGCATAGTCCAGTGTAGCTACAGCAGAGCCCAGTGTAATTACTGTACAGCAAAGCCCAGTGTAACTACAGCAGAGCCCAGTGTAACTACTGTACAGCAGAGCCCAGTGTAACTACAGCAGAGCCCAGTGTAACTTCTGTACAGCAAAGCCCAGTGTAAGTACTGTACAGCAAAGCCCAGTGTAACTACAGCAGAGCCCAGTGTAACTACTGTACAGCAGAGCCCAGTGTAACTACAGCAGAGCAAAGTGTAACTACTGTACAGCAAAGCCCAGTGTAACTACAGCAGAGCCCAGTGGAACTACTGTACAGCAGAGCCCAGTGTAACTACAGCAGAGCCCAGTGTAGCTACAGCAGAGCCCAGTGTAACTACTGTACAGCAGAGCCCAGTGAAGCTACAGTAGAGCCCAGTGTAACTGCAGCAGAGCAAAGTGTAACTACTGTACAGCAAAGCCCAGTGTAACTACAGCAGAGCCCAGTGTAACTACAACAGAGCCCAGTGGAACTACTGTACAGCAGAGCCCAGTGTAACTACAGCAGAGCCCAGTGTAGCTACAGCAGAGCCCAGTGTAACTACTGTACAGCAGAGCCCAGTGAAGCTACAGTAGAGCCCAGTGTAACTGCAGCAGAGCCCATTGTAACTACAGCAGGGCCCACTGTAGCTACAGCAGAGCCCAGTGTAACGACAGCAGAGCCCAGTGTAACTACAGCAGAGCCCAGTGTAACTACAACATAGCCCAGTGTAGCTACAGCAGAGCCCAGTGTAATGACAGCAGAGCCCAGTGTAGCTACAGCAGAGCCCAGTGTAGCTACAGCAGAGCCCAGTGTAGCTACAGCAGAGCCCAGTGTAGCTACAGCAGAGCCAAGTGTAACGACAGCAGAGCCCAGTGTAACGACAGCAGAGCCCAGTGTAACGACAGCAGAGCCCAGTGTAGCTACAGCAAAGCCCAGTGTAACGACAGCAGAGCCCAGTGTAAGTACAGCAGAGCCCAGTGTAGCTACAGCAGAGCCCAGTGTAACTACAGCAGAGACCAATGTAACTTCAGCAGAGCCCAGTGTAGCTACAGCAGAGCCCAGTGTAACTACTGTACAGCAGAGCACAGTGTAACTACATCAGAGCCCAGTGTAGCTACAGCAGAGCCCAGTGTAGCTACAGCAGAGCCAAGTGTAACTACAGCAGAACCCAGTGTAACAACAGCAGAGCCCAGTGTAAGTACAGCAGACCCCATTGTAACTACAGGAGAACCCAGTGTAACTAATCTACAGCAGAGCCCAGTGTAACTACTGTACAGCAAAGCCCAGTGTAACTACAGCAGAGTCCAGTGTAGCTACAGCAGAGCCCAGTGTAACTACTGTACAGCAGAGCCCAGTGTAACTACAGCAGAGCCCAGTGTGACTACAGCAGAGCCCAGTGTAGCTACAGCAGAGCCCAGTGTAACTACAGCAAAGCCCAGTGTAACTACAGCATAGTCCAGTGTAGCTACAGCAGAGCCCAGTGTAATTACTGTACAGCAAAGCCCAGTGTAACTACAGCAGAGCCCAGTGTAACTACTGTACAGCAGAGCCCAGTGTAACTACAGCAGAGCCCAGTGTAACTTCTGTACAGCAAAGCCCAGTGTAAGTACTGTACAGCAAAGCCCAGTGTAACTACAGCAGAGCCCAGTGTAACTACTGTACAGCAGAGCCCAGTGTAACTACAGCAGAGCAAAGTGTAACTACTGTACAGCAAAGCCCAGTGTAACTACAGCAGAGCCCAGTGGAACTACTGTACAGCAGAGCCCAGTGTAACTACAGCAGAGCCCAGTGTAGCTACAGCAGAGCCCAGTGTAACTACTGTACAGCAGAGCCCAGTGAAGCTACAGTAGAGCCCAGTGTAACTGCAGCAGAGCAAAGTGTAACTACTGTACAGCAAAGCCCAGTGTAACTACAGCAGAGCCCAGTGTAACTACAACAGAGCCCAGTGGAACTACTGTACAGCAGAGCCCAGTGTAACTACAGCAGAGCCCAGTGTAGCTACAGCAGAGCCCAGTGTAACTACTGTACAGCAGAGCCCAGTGAAGCTACAGTAGAGCCCAGTGTAACTGCAGCAGAGCCCATTGTAACTACAGCAGGGCCCACTGTAGCTACAGCAGAGCCCAGTGTAGCTACAGCAGAGCCCAGTGTAGCTATAGCAGAGCCCAGTGTAAGAACAGCTGAGGCCAGTGTAACTACAGCAGAGCCCAGTGTAACTACATCAGAGCCCAGTGTAACTACAGCAGAGCCCACTGTAGCTACAGCAGAGCCCACTTTAGCTACAGCAGAGCCCAGTGTAGCTATAGCAGAGCCCAGTGTAACTACAGCAGAGCCCAGTGTAACTACAGCAGAGCCCAGTGTAGCTACAGCAGAGCCCAGTGTAGCTACAGCAGAGCCCAGTGGAGCTAGAGGAGAGCCCAGTGTAACTGCAGCAGAGCCCAGTGTAACTACAGCAGACTCAAGTAGTATTTTACCTGGTGACTTTCACTTTTACTTGAGTCTTTTTCGATGAAGGTATCGTTACTTTAACTCAAGTATGACTTTTGGGTACTTTTTCCACCACTGTCATTACAATTTAGGAAGACAAAATTCCTGACGTTTCGCACAATTTGTGCTTCTTCAGTCTCAGTCTTCTTCAGTTAGATAGATAACACCAGGAATTAATGCTGTTCTATCCAGTCTAGTCTACAAAGAAACCAACCACACCCTTCATATGCTGACACTGTAAACCCCTAGAACATCCTAATCCCCGAATATTGATTCTTGTCTGACTATCATGATCTGCATACACTCTCAGTCTAGATTGAGCCCTGAGTGTTCATCTATGTATTTACACATCCACATACAGTAGTGCACTTCACAATCTCTCTGCATTGTAGGGAAGGGCCCGTAAGGAAACATTTCACTGTTAGTCTACACCTGTTGTTTACCAAGCATGTGACTTGATTTAATTAACTATGGTCGTGAGGGAGATGAGATGTGACAGGAAAGGAGGAGAAAGACAGAGAGAGAGATGATGATAGAGAGAGTTACAGAGACAGAGGAGGAGAAAGACAGAGAGAGAGATGATGAGAGAGAGAGAGTTATAGAGAGGAGAAAGACAGAGAGAGAGATGATGAGAGAGAGAGTTACAGAGACAGAGGAGGAGAAAGACAGAGAGAGAGATGATGAGAGAGAGAGTTACAGAGAGGAGAAAGACAGAGAGAGAGAGAGATGATGAGAGAGAGTTACAGAGGCAGAGGAGGAGAAAGACAGAGAGAGAGAGATGATGAGAGAGAGAGTTACAGAGAGGAGAAAGACAGAGAGAGAGAGATGATGAGAGAGAGAGAGAGAGAGTTACAGAGAGGAGAAAGAGAGAGAGAGAGAGATGATGAGAGAGAGAGTTACAGAGACGGAGGAGGAGAAAGACAGAGAGAGAGAGATGATGAGAGAGAGAGAGTTATAGAGAGGAGAAAGACAGAGAGAGAGATGATGAGAGAGAGAGTTACAGAGACAGAGGAGGAGAAAGACAGAGAGAGAGAGATGATGAGAGAGAGAGAGTTACAGAGAGGAGAAAGACAGAGAGAGAGAGATGATGAGAGAGAGAGAGTTACAGAGAGGAGAAAGACAGAGAGAGAGAGATGATGAGAGAGAGAGAGAGTTACAGAGAGGAGAAAGACAGAGAGAGAGAGATGATGAGAGAGAGAGTTACAGAGACGGAGAAGGAGAGAGAGAGAGAGATGATGAGAGAGAGTTACAGAGACAGAGAAGGAGAAAGACAGAGAGAGAGAGATGATGAGAGAGAGTGACAGAGACAGAGAAGGAGAAAGACAGAGAGAGAGAGAGATGATGAGAGAGAGAGTTACAGAGACAGAGGGGGAGAAAGACAGAGAGAGAGATGATGAGAGAGAGAGTTAGAGAGAGAGAAGGAGAAAGACAGAGAGAGAGAGATGATGAGAGAGAGTTACAGAGACAGAGGAGGAGAAAGACAGTGAGAGAGAGATGATGAGAGAGAGAGAGTTACAGAGACAGAGAAGGAGAGAGACAGAGAGAGAGAGATGATGAGAGAGAGAGTTACAGAGACAGAGAAGGGGAGAGACAGAGAGAGAGAGAGAGATGATGAGAGAGAGAGTTACAGAGACAGAGAAAGAGAGAGACAGAGAGAGAGAGAGATGATGAGAGAGAGTTACAGAGACAGAGAAGGGGAGAGACAGAGAGAGAGAGAGAG
Organism: Oncorhynchus masou masou; assembly: GCF_036934945.1. Taxonomy (NCBI): domain Eukaryota; kingdom Metazoa; phylum Chordata; class Actinopteri; order Salmoniformes; family Salmonidae; genus Oncorhynchus; species Oncorhynchus masou. Next base: position 78,089,343 of record NC_088212.1, on the reverse strand, counting down.
ATGATGAGAGAGAGTTACAGAGACAGAGAAAGAGAGAGACAGAGAGAGAGAGGAAAAGAGGTAAGGCACATGTTAGGTCTGGTGGCAGTGGAGCGGCAGTAGGAGGACTGATCTGTCTGCTTCCTCTGTGTGATTGGTTCTCTCATTAGATGCCAGGCCCTGTAACCGGAGCGAGGCCTAATGCCTTGCTGTGTTTAGATAAGCACACAAACCATTCGGCTATAATAGCAACCTTTTCAAAAACAAATCCCAAAATGAAAGGAGACCAGCCACGGAAAAGCCAGCTGCAGATTATTTTGAGAAGGGAGAACGACACGACCATGAAAAATCGTAAACTGCATCTGAAAATAAACCCAGGCGTGCTGTGTGCAGTGCACCACCACCTACCCAGATGCCTTCCTGTCACCAGCCCCCTCTACTCTCCTCTCTTGTCCCCACTTCTTTCCTTTCTTCTCGCCTTCCCCTCACTTTTCCTCCTCTCTTCTCCTCCTCCTCCTCTTTCTACACCTCACCTTCACCTTCCCAGCATAGACATGTCAGAGAGTTCAACTCACACAAACCAGGCCCTCATTCCACACTGATGCAGTCACATGATAAGCTGCTCTGCCTGTCACTTATCAGTAATTTACTGCTACTCTTTCCCTCACAAAATGAGCCTCTCCCCCTGCGGCCCTTCCACCTACACAGAAGAAAGCAAAGCACATCATCTCCCTGTTCTCTCTGACACAAGATTAGAAAGTTTACTGACATCAGCAACAAGCGTTACCTGGGAGTTTTTTCAGCAGATCTCAGAGAGAACCGAGACAGAAGTGAAGAAGAGTAACAGGGGTCTACAGAGAGAGGAAGAAGGGTCCTGCTCTAACTCGCTCCAGTCACTAAAGTGGAAGCCTGTGTATTCTAAATTGGAGCCCAAATCACATAATTGGCTGCCACTGGCGGACATGTTTAGTTCCATGACCAATGGTTTAGTTGCAGGTTGTGTGAAGAAGTGGAACCAGGTTTTGGGGGTCAGGGGAACTAGGTGTGGACCTGTCCCTGAGGTTGATGCTCCCTGCTCGGGGGGACAGGCCGTCAGAGTCCTGGCCCACCCTGCTCAGAGCAGCCAGGCCTCTGGGGGCCTCCTGACAGTGACAGCTCCCAAGCCACGCCTGGCCCCGTAGTGCATAGGTAACATTGCCTCGGGGCAGGGAGAGAGGAACGCACTGGGACACCTGCAGCTGCAACTGTAATTTGTCTTATCTCATGTTCAGGGTGTTTTATGAGAGGCAGAAGACAAGGTGAAACAGCGAGCAAAACAAGCACATGTCCCATTCAGGAAATCCTCTCTCTCCGTATGGGTTGTCTCTGTGCTCGACTAATTTCTCAAACAAGTACTGATGGAAAAAGACTGACACAAGGAATGCTTGTAATCAATTACCTTTTTGTAACCTTTATGGCTGAAACCACCCAACAACACCACACAGCTTCCTGAGAGGATCCAGACTAGTATATTACTGGGCAAGTGGGACCCAAAGTTTAGTAAAAGTCGTTTTCCGTTGTTATGTGACCGAGTGTGTGAGGTTGAGAACAACACAGGGCTGATTTGTGTGTGATGGCTGGGGGTAACTCATGTTCCCCTCCCTTCCCGTACTATATCTCATCCAGGGGTATTAGACAGGGACACTACCAGGGGCAGAGACAACACAGATGCTTCCTTCCTTCAGAGAAGCCTTCATCAGTCCCCTACCCGCCCTCTGCCTGCCTGTAGCAGATTTCCCCTGCCCCATTCTCAGCAATCAGCCCAGTTAGGTTCTGCCCATCCAGCCCAAATCCCTTCATGGTTATCAGAACTGAGCTGGGGCTGCTGGGGGCAAGGCTTTTCACTCACACAGGGACTGGGTGGGAGTCTCTCATAAGGGATTGTGAAAGGCTGTGACACACGCTTATCCACACCCCAGTGCCCCCCAACAAAAATATATATACAGTATCTAAACTAAATAATAAAGGCAGCCCAAACCACCTTGTCTAGTGTACACGCACACACACACACACACACACGCACACGCGCACGCACACGCACGCACACACACACACACACACACGCACACGCGCACGCACACACACACACGCACACACACACACACGCGCACGCACACACACACACACGTACACACACACACACGCGCGCGCACACGTACACACGCACACGCACACACACACACACACACACACACACACACACACACACACACACACACACACACACACACACACACACACACACCAGAGCCAAGTTGATATCCACCGTGCCGGATGAGGTCTTTCTACATTATTCAGACGCTAAAAGACATTACTTTGGTGTTGGGGACTGCATTGAAGTTCAGATCTGCCACAACTCCAGGCAAAATGACAACTCTTAGGTCACAGACTCAAAGCTCTGGTTGGTCTGTTTGCAGGATCTCTAAACAAAGACATCTCAGTAACACTCCCTCAGTTATTTCTACTTTCAGAGGTTGAGCTTAGTAAATCATATCAAGTCTAGACTGTTTTCTTGACATCTCTAATTGATCATAATAGGAAGCTGTCTTCTCTGTCTCTGGTCAGGTCCAACCTAGCGTGAATCCTACCATCCTACCATGCATGTCAACGTAACGCAAAGCAAACAGAATGAACGTTAGAAAAACACCATTATAGTTTTTATCCAGGCGCCTTTGGTTTCTGCCGCTGAATTGGGCTGGAAAAAAGACGTTCAAATGGAACTCTAAATCAGGTTTGTCCCAGCTGTCATCTTTTCTACAGTATGTGATGTGTGTGTAAGCAGAGAGTAACTCAAGCCTCCGCATTTCAAATGGTTTAGGTTAGAGTGACGGAGGGGGGAAACCTACAGAGAATAACATTGGCTAGAAGTTACCCATGAGAAACAACAGATTGATGCCTCACATACGCAGAGTGAAAACATGTCCGAGTGGAGTGCCCTCATATCCCAGCGGTTGAATAACAGAAGGGCATGGGATGATTGAAGGGGTCAACCAATTTTCTCCCTCAATCTGCATCTCGATCCAGTATTTTTCTTCAGATACCGTGTTTGGAAAATATATTCCCCAAAATGCCTCTCTAGAAACCCCTGCAAAATCAAAGCAAGCATTGGTATCATGATGGGGTGAACACAAGTCCATTATATGAAGTTTTAGGTTTTTAGTTTCCAAGGTCTACTGTTTATGACAATTTCTATCACAAATAAGACAAAAAATAGGAGTATAAAAAAGAGAAATGCATGAATTAAAAACAATTACTTTGGTTTCGGTTCTTAACTCAAACAGTGACACACAGTGACACACAGTGCATAACTACAGCTGAACAAAGACAGACAAGGAGGAGGCTAAAGCCTTTCATTGGGGGGGAATTAAGAGAAAGTGATTTAACATAGACACATCATTCCTTCTGTAAACCACCCATGACCTGGGGGGCTAGAGCTAGCTGGTGAGGCTGGGGGTAGGGAGTGTGATGGGGCCATGGAGGGTTAGACCCTGAGTTGCCTCCAGTAGTATCAATGGTTGATCCACCAATCTGGGACTGAGGCTGAAATGAAGCTGGAGTCTGCATCTCGCAGCACACAGCACACAGCACAGCCTAAAGCCCACTGCTAATCACCCTACTGTGTTACACCTCCTCTGGAGAGGCCATGGCCCTATAGTCAGCTGCCCTCTCCTCTGTCTTCCGGGGGAGAACCACGCCAGTACCACGTGCACCCACAGCCATTACTCACGACTCATACAATCAACCAGAGGAAAGGAGGCCACGCTGACCCCAAACAGGAACACTGTCAGGGGGAGAGAGGGAGGGAGAGGGGAGGTAGAGGGCAAGCGTGGGGGAGTTTATTATTTGCCAGAACTTTTTTCAACAAAACAACAAAGGAACAGCATCTGAGAGGAGTTTGGATTATCTTAACTAAGGGGGCTGAGTGAGGCTTTACCTACTGAGAGTTGAAGCAAGCGGTGTGCTTCAGAAGCCTACAGATGAGAAGGGGGAAGTAGGAGGTAGGGCCTATTGAGTGTGGAGATATTTGGCGCTGGCACTTAATCAAAGTGATTAGGTCTTGGGAAGCCAAGCCCACAGGTTATCCTTCAGGAAGCATACCAAGTAGTTATCAACCCCCCCCAAGTTCAAAGCAGCTCAATTTTCCCATATTAGAAAGAAGAAGTGTTTTGGACAGCCGCCTCCAGACTTCTTTCTAGGTAAAGAACTGTGTCAGAGATGTTTGTACTTGCATGCTCTTCAGGAGACAAGAGGAGGAGGAGGAGGAGGAGAAAAGCTGTGTGCTTAAGTGGAGTCCAGGTCCGTCAGAGTCTGCACAGTGTGATCAATCACCCAAAGCCCAAGTCCCGGAGAAACCCGATCTGCAAGAGTGTCTGACTTTCACACATCTCTCTCTCTCTCTGACAGCTTAAGGCTGAACGGCAAAGTACATTTGACATGTTTTCATTTTTGTCATTTAGCAGACACTCTTATCCAGAGCAACTTGCATACATACTGGTCCCCCGTGGGAATCAAACCCACAACCCTGGCATTGCAAGCGCCATGCTCTACCAACTGAGCCACACGTGACCAGTCAGGTAGTTACTTAAATCCACTTAAATTCCAGCACCATGGCTGTCAGAGGGGATATTTTGATACGCTAGATCAACCTGTTTACTATTGTGAGGATTTAAGAGCACCTGTATCTGGGGCAGGAGAGATTGTCACTTTAAAACCCTCTCTGTGTAGTCTGTAACATTCCAGGCCTGCTACTGTTGGTTCAACCTGGACAGACAGGGATACCTAAACAATCCCATCAGGGTAGTGGTGGGCGGTGAGCAGACATGGTGTCAGGGGTCCATGGTGGAGATGCACTCAGAGATGGTGGGAAAGCCATTTACACACGGAGGAAGGATCAGTGTGACGTGTTGTGGGAGATTTTCCTTGAAGTTTCTCATTTGGAAGACTGTATGTGAAGGGACCTGTGAGACGTGGGGAATGATCTGATCCTGTAAGGAATGACGTAACTCAGGTGCAGGGGCCTCCTAAAACTAGGCTGTAAACACTGAGGACGTTACATAGACACATACTTCTTGGTAGCCTAGAGGTTAAAAGCATTGGACAAGTAACCGAAAGGCTGCTGCTTCAAAATCCCCGAGCCGGCTAGGTGAAAACTCTGTCAATGTGCCCTTGAGCAAGGCACTCAATCCTAATTGTTCCTTTAAGTGACTCTGGATAAGAGCATCTGCTAAATGACTAAAATCTAAATTTACCATGAACAGGTGTGACAGGGTTAGTGAGGCTAATGCCTGGACCCATACCTGGAATAGAACGCTGGATAACCTAACTGGGCTTTCTATCAAATCCAACCCTTGAAGGCCAAGATAAAGGATCTGTGCAAACAGAGATGAGTCACGTACACATGGGTAAATACGTGGCTGGGTAGCGTTCTCTCAGATCTCAGTCAAGGCCAAAGTGTGACAACATGCTTTACACCATGAAAGAGTGGCTTTAGCTCTGTCAGAGGTTTACACATCCATGGCCACAGTACAGTATAAATCAGCCTGGCTCCATATTGAACATCATGTACATTACTGAAAGGGTTTTATAACAGACCTGCCAGAGCTCAGGACTAGAAGTATGGCTTTAATAGACTCATGCATCTGTCTAACGTTAGGACCAGCGGAAACACATGTCGCTCTAATTGTATTTTCGTCCAAATTGCAAAATAGCTACTTGGGCAAGAAGCTAAAATAACATACAAACAACAGCAACTATGATAACAAGTGAGGTTGGAATGAAAAAGAGATGAAAAACACGGGGTTTTACAAATTCAACGTAGCCCTTTGAAAGAGGATCCCCTAACATTACTGGGCCAGTATTGATTTACTCTACAATTTCGTGTCTCTCCCCATGCCAGCTCCCCAATCTTGGTCGGTCGAGCAGGAGGTCCCTGCAAATAACACTCATCAGATTTTTCCAAAACATAAAAGATTAATACCTTGATTCTTTACAGACACAAGATAATAGATGGTTGGAGAGCTCAAATTGGTATTTGGAGAAAGGAGTCTTGAAAGCAAAATGAGATATCTGCAGACCAAGGGGTTACTTTAATTAACCATAATGTTGTAGGGGGTTATTTTGTCTATGTGATGGAAAATCTGTAGGCCCATCTTAAAACAAGACAATCTCTAAACCTTTATTTGTGTATATAACACATCAGAATGGTGGTAAATATATACCATTTTTAAATAGAAAAATATACATTATCTATCTAACCTAAAGATGCCAGAAAGGGGGTGACATATTGGACATGCAATAGCCTAGAAAAACCATGAACTCTTCCTTTGCTATACGGCTGTGAACATATTTCCAAAGAAAAAGGGCAGACGGTACTTTGAGTTACAGAAAGGTGGAAATGACTTCAAAGTTTCAGAAAACAGTTTCCCTTCTGGCTGCAGTGCAACAGAAGCCCAAACATTGGCTTTGCACTTATTGTCCAAAGATGAAAATAAAAAGATAACTTGGTTTTTGCATTTCAGTCCAAATCACATAAAGTAAACAGTGAGCTCTCGGAACACATCAACTATTCTTTTTCAAAGAAAGCCCTGCTGTTCCATTTCAAATACCTCCGGGTTATGAGACATTATGCTGCCTTCTAGCTTCTAAATGTACTCAGGCAGCCTACAGGAAATATAGGAGATACATCTTCATGATTCTATTCCCCATATACTGCCCGTTTGTCTGTTCTCTGTGTGGGGGTGCTTTGGGATAACACAGTAACTGGCTTCCATATCCCCACACACCACACACCCACACACACACTTATATTTCAATGCCAAGCATAGAAACAGCCTAATTGAGGCATAGGAATAATGTCAGGCTCTTCAAATCCTTACACCAAGGTGTGCACATAATGATGACTTACAGCTACTGTAATGCCAACGCTTGTCAGAAAAAAATCAGATTACAGTAAGTTTATGTTATGACTCAACTCAGCTCACACTCCATTAAACCGGTAATAAATGTGTTATAAAGCAGTTACAAGGCCCTGAGGCCAATGGGGGCCGAGAAGCAGTGTGTTTACGACTCAGAGTTTATTACAGGCTGGACCTTATCATTATGGACCAAGGAGCCTCACAGTACAGAGCCTCCTGGTGCTAACAGTAGCACAGGTCCTGTAAACATTAGCCTGAGCAGCGCTAGGATAATGCTGGAGCCTCCTGGTGCTAACAGTAGCACAGGTCCTGTAAACATTAGCCTGAGCAGCGCTAGGATAATGCTGGAGCCTCCTGGTGCTAACAGTAGCACAGGTCCTGTAAACATTAGCCTGAGCAGCGCTAGGATAATGCTGGAGCCTCCTGGTGCTAACAGTAGCACAGGTCCTGTAAACATTAGCCTGAGCAGCGCTAGGATAATGCTGGAGCCTCCTGGTGCTAACAGTAGCACAGGTCCTGTAAACATTAGCCTGAGCAGCGCTAGGATAATGCTGGAGCCTCCTGGTGCTAACAGTAGCACAGGTCCTGTAAACATTAGCCTGAGCAGCGCTAGGATAATGCTGGAGCCTCCTGGTGCTAACAGTAGCACAGGTCCTGTAAACATTAGCCTGAGCAGCGCTAGGATAATGCTGGAGCCTCCTGGTGCTAACAGTAGCACAGGTCCTGTAAACATTAGCCTGAGCAGCGCTAGGATAATGCTGGAGCCTCCTGGTGCTAACAGTAGCACAGGTCCTGTAAACATTAGCCTGAGCAGCGCTAGGATAATGCTGGAGCCTCCTGGTGCTAACAGTAGCACAGGTCCTGTAAACATTAGCCTGAGCAGCGCTAGGATAATGCTGGAGCCTCCTGGTGCTAACAGTAGCACAGGTCCTGTAAACATTAGCCTGAGCAGCGCTAGGATAATGCTGGAGCCTCCTGGTGCTAACAGTAGCACAGGTCCTGTAAACATTAGCCTGAGCAGCGCTAGGATAATGCTGGAGCCTCCTGGTGCTAACAGTAGCACAGGTCCTGTAAACATTAGCCTGAGCAGCGCTAGGATAATGCTATAGCCTCCTGCTAACGCAGGTCATATAAACTCCAGGCTGACCAGTGCTATGCTAATAGCCTCTTGGTGATAACAGTAACACAGGCACTGTAAACTTTCAGCACTAGGCTAACACAGATCCGGTAAACAGAAGGCTGACCAGCGCTAGGCTAGGCTAATGGAGGTGAATAGTTGTCAGGTGCTACCTACATCCCATTACAAAGGTCAGAGTGGTAATGAGAAAGGCTAGTGACAAGACGAGAGATGTGAGGGCTACTAGCGGCTAACATGTGGGTTAATAATACAAATATTTAATCTATCCACCCACACATATGTCCTGTCTCCTGTCCAGAGCCCTGTTGGCATGTAGAGAGAGGAGAGCTTTGACCTGAAGACCTGCAGTCACCCACAGCAGGATAAATATAGGAGCTGAAAGAGTGCCTGAGTCGTCACTGACAGATCTAATCACACACATCCTTTAAAGCCATTTTTCAGAGATGGGCCTAGGAAGGCATACCTGTTTTGTTGTAGCAATGCTATCGTCTTCAGTTCTCATTCCCTCAAAGTAAACATCGACAGAAGCACAATTGTAAGCTGTATCCCCTCAGACCAACATCCCTCCATTTCATTCCACCAGGGCCAGACAATATCAGCATTAACAGTCTTGACTCATTCATCATTCTGGATTTGTGGTAGGTGAATGGATGGGTAGATTCACATTAAGTCCTTGCTGTAGTCAGTGTAATCAAAAGCCATTTGTATATGAGAACCGTTTTCAAAAGGCTTGTCTATAATGCAGAAGAGCCTTTTACACTGTTTACAGTTGCCACCCACACTGACAATCCCAGCATGGTTTTGCATCATTTTGTGAGACATGCAGCATTGAATAATTCAGTCACTCATCTCTGGCAGAGCAGCTCATTTGAGAAAAAACACACACACACACACACACACACACACACACACACACACACACACACACACACACACACACACACACACACACACACACACACACACACACACACACACACACACACACACACACACACACACAGTACAATATATACACTGATTACAAAACATTAGGAACACCTGCTCTCTCCATGACATAGACTGACCGGGTGAAAGCTCCAGTACGATCCCATATTGATGTCACTTTTTAAATTCACTTCAGTCAGTATAGATGAAGGGGAGGAGGTGGGATAAATAAGGATTCTTAATTAAGCCTTGACACAATTGAGACATTGATTGTGTATGTGTACCATTCAGAGGGTGAACGGACAAGACAAAAGAGTCCCTTTGAACTGAGGTATGGCAGTAGGTGCCAGGTGCACCTCAGAATAGATCCTATTATCAAAGTGTCAGAACCTGTCTAGCTCTGTTTCTTTCTACACTGGTCCGTCCGTCCGTCCGTCCGTCCGTCCGTCCGTCCGTCCGTCCGTCCGTCCGTGCGTGCGTGCGTGCGTGCGTGCGTGCGTGCGTGCGTGTGTTAGGGGAGTCAGAGGTACCCTGGTCCATTTAGAGGTTATATGCTGTATGTACTGTAACTCTAAATCTTCATCATCAATTGAAAAGGAACATCTAGATTTCCCCAGTGTGAGCAGAACAAGCACCTTCAGTGTCCACCATGCATTATTTACACACAGAGATGCGTGCTTTAAACTGCGCTGAAATATACATGCAGCATATGTTAATGGGCAGAGTGCTCTAACACACTGTAGTTGCAGAAAGAACACAAATGACATGCAATGCAGAGAGGTACTCAAACATAGGGCGGGGTATGGTGGGTGGTGGTGGTGGACTGGGTACAATGCAGATAGGTACTCAAACATATGGCAGGGTATGGTGGGTGGTGGTGGACTGGGTACAAGGCAGACAGGTACTCAAACATAGGGTGGGGTATGGTGGGTGGTGGTGGACTGGGTACAATGCAGACAGGTACTCAAACATAGGGCAGGGTATGGTGGGGGACTGGGTACAAGGCAGACAGGTACTCAAACATAGGGCAGGGTATGGTGGGTGGTGGTGGTGGACTGGGTAAAATGCAGAGAGATACTCAAACATAGGGCGGGGTATGGTGGGTGGTGGTGGACTGGGTACACGGCAGAGAGGTTGCCAACCACACTGGGTGGGGTATGGTGGGTGGTGGTGGTGGACTGGGTACAAGGCAGAGAGATACTCAAACATAGGGCGGGGTATGGTGGGTGGTGGTGGACTGGGTACAATGCAGAGAGGTTGCCACCCACACTGGGTGGGGTATGGTGGGTGGTGGTGGTGGACTGGGTACAAGGCAGAGAGATACTCAAACATAGGGCGGGGTATGGTGGGTGGTGGTGGTGGACTGGGTACAAGGCAGAGAGATACTCAAACATAGGGCGGGGTATGGTGGGTGGTGGTGGTGGACTGGGTACAATGCAGAGAGGTACTCAAACATAGGGCGGGGTATGGTGGGTGGTGGTGGACTGGGTACAAGGCAGAGAGGTACTCAAACATAGGGTGGGGTATGGTGGGTGGTGGTGGACTGGGTACAATGCAGACAGGTACTCAAACATAGGGTGGGGTATGGTGGGTGGTGGTGGTGGACTGGGTAAAATGCAGACAGGTACTCAAACATAGGGCGGGGTATGGTGGGTGGTGGTGGTGGACTGGGTACAATGCAGACAGGTACTCAAACATAGGGCAGGGTATGGTGGGTGGTGGTGGTGGACTGGGTACAATGCAGACAGGTACTCAAACATAGGGCAGGGTATGGTGGGGGACTGGGTACAAGGCAGACAGGTACTCAAACATAGGGCAGGGTATGGTGGGTGGTGGTGGTGGACTGGGTACAATGCAGAGAGATACTCAAACATAGGGCGGGGTATGGTGGGTGGTGGTGGACTGGGTACAATGCAGAGAGATACTCAAACATAGGGCGGGGTATGGTGGGTGGTGGTGGTGGACTGGGTACAAGGCAGAGAGATACTCAAACATGGGGCGGGGTATGGTGGGTGGTGGTGGTGGACTGGGTACAAGGCAGAGAGGTACTCAAACATAGGGCGGGGTATGGTGGATGGTGGTGGACTGGGTACAAGGCAGAGAGGTACTCAAACATAGGGTTGGGTATGGTGGGTGGTGGCGGTGGACTGGGTACAATGCAGAGAGGTACTCAAACATAGGGCGGGGTATGGTGGATGGTGGTGGACTGGGTACAAGGCAGAGAGGTACTCAAACATAGGGTTGGGTATGGTGGGTGGTGGTGGACTGGGTACAATGCAGAGAGGTACTCAAACATAGGGCGGGGTATGGTGGGTGGTGGTGGACTGGGTACAATGCAGAGAGATACTCAAACATAGGGCGGGGTATGGTGGGTGGTGGTGGACTGGGTACAATGCAGAGAGGTACTCAAACATAGGGCGGGGTATGGTGGGTGGTGGTGGTGGACTGGGTACAATGCAGACAGGGACTCAAACATAGGGCAGGGTATGGTGGGTGGTGGTGGTGGACTGGGTACAATGCAGAGAGGTACTCAAACATAGGGCGGGGTATGGTGGGTGGTGGTGGACTGGGTACAAGGCAGACAGGTACTCAAACATAGGGCGGGGTATGGTGGGTGGTGGTGGACTGGGTACAATGCAGAGAGATACTCAAACACAGGGCGGGGTATGGTGGGTGGTGGTGGTGGACTGGGTACAATGCAGAAGGGGAGTGGAGGTGGTAGGGGTGGGATGGGGGGGAGACAACAGACGTGAGGGTGTCAGAATTTAGAAATGGGGGAGGAAATGTCTTTATCCCAAGTATGGAAGTCCCCCCTGTTTTGGCCGGCAACTGGCTCCGCCAAATTCCCAGCAGTGGATCTTAACAGGGCCTTCCTGCCGTGCTGCCAGCCTGTTCCCCCTGCCTTAACAACATCCCTCCCAGCTGACACACACACACAGCCAGCCTGTTCCCCCTGCCTTAACAACATCCCTCCCAGCTGACACACACACACAGCCAGCCTGTTCCCCCTGCCTTAACAACATCCCTCCCAGCTGACACACACACACAGCCAGCCTGTTCCCCCTGCCTTAACAACATCCCTCCCAGCTGACACACACACACAGCCAGCCTGTTCCCCCTGCCTTAACAACATCCCTCCCAGCTGACACACACACACACAGCCAGCCTGTTCCCCATGCCTTAACAACATCCCAGCTGACACACACACACAGCCAGCCTATTCCCCCTGCCTTAACAACATCCCAGCTGACACACACACACACACACAGCCAGCCTGTTCCCCCTGCCTTAACAACATCCCAGCTGAAACACACACACACACACAGCCAGCCAGCCAGCCAGCCAGCCTGCCTGCCAGCCAGCCAGCCAGCCTTAACAACATCCCAGCTGAACCCCTCAACGCCCTGCCAACAGACACCACACACACACTTTAAACCCACAATCTGCTCCCCTCCATGCACGCACACATACACACTATTACAGACAGAGAAAGGCAGAGATTGAGGATGAGAGAGGGGGATGGATAGAGAGAGGGAGGAGGAGAGAGCGATGGATGGAGCGAAAGAGCGATGGTGAGAGGGAGGGAGGGAGAGAGAGAAGGAAGAGAAGGAAAGCACCTTCTAAGCCTTCCTAAGATTCTTGGACCAGGAGAGAGAAAGATAGACAGAGAGAATGCTGGACATGTCTGGACTACTTTACACACATTCAGAACCAGGAGAGAGAAAGATAGACAGAGAGAATGCTGGACATGACTGGATTACTTTACACACATTCAGGACCAGGAGAGAGAAAGATAGACAGAGAGAATGCTGGACATGTCTGGACTACTTTACACACATTCAGGACCAGGAGAGAGAAAGATAGACAGAGAGAATGCTGGACATGACTGGATTACTTTACACACATTCAGGACCAGGAGAGAGAAAGATAGACAGAGAGAATGCTGGACATGACTGGATTACTTTACACACATTCAGGACCAGGAGAGAGAAAGATAGACAGAGAGAATGCTGGACATGTCTGGACTACTTTACACACATTCAGGACCAGGAGAGAGAAAGATAGACAGAGAGAATGCTGGACATGACTGGATTACTTTACACACATTCAGGACCAGGAGAGAGAAAGATAGACAGAGAGAATGCTGGACATGACTGGATTACTTTACACACATTCAGGACCAGGAGAGAGAAAGATAGACAGAGAGAATGCTGGACATGTCTGGACTACTTTACACACATTCAGGACCAGGAGAGAGAAAGATAGACAGAGAGAATGCTGGACATGACTGGATTACTTTACATACATTCAGGACCAGGAGAGAGAAAGATAGACAGAGAGAATGCTGGACATGACTGGATTACTTTACACACATTCAGAACACATCCTGCCAGAGCTGGCACCTGTACAGTAGCTGTGAATGTAGGTGTGTGTGAAGGCCAAACACAACTGCTCCTGCAGGAGGCCTGGCTGTGTTCTTCCTGAGCTGGCTGAGGACATAGAGCAGGAGAGAGAGACAGTACCCACTACCCACGCTGCCTTGCTGCTGCCACACTGCCGGGTGAGGCCATAGTAATTACAGTAGAACAGCATGCTCCAGCCTGGGCCTTCAAATGGCACCATATGTTTTCCCAGACTAGCCGGCTGAATACATGGCATTTACCCATTAAGGATGCACTGTGCTGTGTCTGGGAATCCCTCACTAACAGACTAACAGTGACTAATGCTCTTCTAAAAGAGACTGAGACACAGAGACCCCCACTCGTCTCCTATGAACATTAAACCATCAGCTGTGGGTCATTTACAAACCACGACCCAGCATGCATCCTCACACATCCTTCCTGTTCCCTTTAACCATTTACAAGGCCTTTTGGGTTTTACGTCAAGCACAAGTAAGTGTGTGTGTGTGGTGGGTGTGTGTGTGTGTGTGTGTGTGTGTGTGTGTGTGTGTGTGTGTGTGTGTGTGTGTGTGTGTGTGTGTGTGTGTGTGTGGTTGACTAAACGTGAAGTCACAGTGTCGGGATATCCATCCATCTCTTCCGAGGTGACAGGTGTTGACTGTTGTCTAAAGGGGATCTATAGTACGTGGCGTCAGCAGTGACAATATGGTAGCAGAGCCAATGACCCCAGTAAAACAATACTCCTACCAAATGCTAAGGCTTTAACTTACTTGTATCCATGCATGATGTTACTACCTAAGAGATAGAGTGATAGTTGTATCACTAATACAAACATGGGCCAGTTTTCACTTCTAAAATACTCTGATGTACACTCATCCCCTCATGTGTTTTCACTGATATCTGCATCACCAGTAATAAAACATAGCACTAGGCCCAGCAGTACATCCACTTCCAATGACATATTCATAGAAATGATTGTTACCGTGACCTCTTTTAAGGAATGATGTCTCCCCCTCTGTGTGTTATTGCTAGATGTTCTGCTATCACAGTAAATCACTTTGTTAATGAGAACACCCTTCACAGCAGCAGTCACAGATTACTATTGAGAGGAGGAAACAAAAACATTATGTAAGTAAAAATGGCCCCTAATTAGTGTGACAGGGTTGAACACAGAGATAAGATTCCAAACAGCCGTGAGGCCTAGCAGAGTCTCTGACACACACACACACACACACACACACACACACACACACACACACACACACACACACACACACACACACACAGTATAAATGGATGTTTTAATCAGGTTTCTTCAGCACTTGAGGTAGCACTAAGCCTCAGACACAGTATCTGATGTCACCAGCTCCTTATTAAAACCATCACAAGACCGGCTTCATCCTGAACCATCTGAACACACAGTACAGAAAGGACACAAGGACAGGATCTAGAGATGTGTGAGAAGAAAGGGTGCACAATGTTGACAACGTTGAGCATAATATAGCGAAACAGAGACAAGTTAGGTAAAGAGGAGCAGTCTTTTAGATATGTGTCTAGGTCAGGCTTGAAAGGACAAAACAATACTCAGAATGTAGTATTCTGACATGTGAGTATGGAGTCTGTTTTGCCATAACAAGATAGTGCCAAACCAGCTGGCATACCCTCTTTACCCCAGGCATACAAGCACACAAACCTGTCACTGATCAGATCTGATATGGCAATGCGATATGCACCTGGCTCAGCCACACCTGCATGCTCTTTAGCACATGTCAATCACATGAATAGTTCTCACAGAAAGAGCTGCTTTTTATTTTATTTTACCTTTATTTAACTAGGCAAGTCAGTTAAGAACAAATTCTTATTTTCAATGACGGCCTAGGAACAATGGACACACACTGCCTTGTTCAGGGGCAGAACGACAGATTTTTACCTTGTCAGCTCAGGGATTTGAACTTGCAACCTTTCAGTTACTAGTCCAACGCTCTAACCACAAGGCTACCCTGCCGCCCCTTGCCTGCCTGCCTGCGTTTGTACCTGTCTGTCTGTGTACCTGTCTGTCTGTGTGCCTGTCTGTCTGTGTGCCTGTCTGTCTGTGTGCCTGTCTGTCTGTGTGCCTGTCTGTCTGTGTGCCTGTCTGTCTGTGTGCCTGTCTGTCTGTGTGCCGGTCTGCCTGCCTGCCTGCCAGGTGTGTGCCTCGGTGTGTGCGTGTGGGGCTATATAGAGAGTACTGTGTAAAGGTGGGCCTCCTGGTGCAGGAAGGCCTCCTGATGCAGCTCTGACCAGCGCAGCTGTGACCAGCTCGGAGTCACTCACCAGCTGGAGGGGCTGTGACCTAACTCCTTGGCTATGGAGGCCTGTCCTTGTCCCTTTCTGCAGTGTCCTGACTGTGTGGTGGATACAGTATGTGGCAGTACGGTATAGGGAGGGAAGAGCCCCGCAGAATGAGGCAGTTTCTACTTGTTACTGTAGGAAACATATCAATCTGAATGTATTATATTTTCCTAATTGTCTAAACAGCTAATCTTGAACAGGGAATGATGAGCACATACATTATTCTCCACTCCTACACACAGAAATACACTCACCTCACATACCTGCATGGTAGTGTAGAGCTGGCTACTGTTATCCATATACTGGGCCAGAGACCTGAGTGGTCCCATCTGTGACAGAGGCATTTAAATAGGTCAAAACTAACTCGACAGAGCCTGGGCTATGTAGTGCCTGGCCGGCCGGCCTACTGTAAAAACATGACGCAGTCAGCTGCAGTCTCTCTCCCAGGCAGGTGAGATACAATTATTGTGCAGCCAGGCTGCCCCCCCCCCACACACACCAAATGCTGCTGTCTGTCAGCCCAGGGGTTTAATTAGCTTGGCATGCGTGACACTTATAATCACCTGCCATTACTGCCCCGGCCCGCATCTGCTTACAGCGTCTGTCAGTGGAGGGTAGGACGCAGAGTGTGTGTACGTGTGTGTGTCACCCAGCTTGGCATCCACACACAAAGGGACAAACTCTCAACACACACAGAAATAATATTTCACATTTCACACAACGCAATCAACATTAGTGTTACGGAGAGAGTCAAGACTGATTCCAAGAAATGATGACGTATTGGTTATCCATACTATCTTCTCAGTTTGTTTGTTTACTTTTTAATCAGGTCACCTTACCAATTCAATCACAAAAGCACTGTTGGCTAAATTGAATTGAAATTGATATAGGAGTCAGTTGATATATTGCAGGTACTGTAGGTCTATCTGAAGTCCCAGTATTAGCTAGGTCTATCTGAAGTCCTAGTATTAGCTAGGCCTATCTGAAGTCCCAGTATTAGCTAGTCCTATCTGAAGTCCCAGTATTAGCTAGGCCTATCTGAAGTCCCAGTATTAGCTAGGCCTATCTGAAGTCCCAGTATTAGCTAGGCCTATCTGAAGTCCCAGTATTAGCTAGGCCTATCTGAAGTCCCAGTATTGGCTAGGTCTATCTGAAGTCCCAGTATTAGCTAGTCCTATCTGAAGTCCCAGTATTAGCTAGTCCTATCTGAAGTCCCAGTATTAGGTAGGTCTATCTGAAGTCCCAGTATTGGCTAGTCCTATCTGAAGTCCCAGTATTAGCTAGGCCTATCTGAAGTCCCAGCATTAGCTAGTCCTATCTGAAGTCCCAGTATTAGCTAGGTCTATCTGAAGTCCCAGTATTAGGTAGGTCTATCTGAAGTCCCAGTATTAGCTAGTCCTATCTGAAGTCCCAGTATTAGCTAGGTCTATCTGAAGTCCCAGTATTAGCTAGGTCTATCTGAAGTCCCAGTATTAGCTAGTCCTATCTGAAGTCCCAGCATTAGCTAGGCCTATCTGAAGTCCCAGCATTAGCTAGTCCTATCTGAAGTCCCAGTATTAGCTAGTCCTATCTGAAGTCCCAGTATTAGCTAGTCCTATCTGAAGTCCCAGTATTAGCTAGTCCTATCTGAAGTCCCAGTATTAGCTAGTCCTATCTGAAGTCCCAGTATTAGCTAGTCCTATCTGAAGTCCCAGTATTAGCTAGTCCTATCTGAAGTCCCAGTATTAGCTAGGCCTATCTGAAGTCCCAGTATTAGGTAGGTCTATCTGAAGTATTAGCTAGGCCTATCTGAAGTCCCAGTATTAGGTAGGTCTATCTGAAGTCCCAGTATTAGCTAGTCCTATCTGAAGTCCCAGTATTAGCTAGGTCTATCTGAAGTCCCAGTATTAGCTAGGTCTATCTGAAGTCCCAGTATTAGCTAGTCCTATCTGAAGTCCCAGTATTAGCTAGGCCTATCTGAAGTCCCAGTATTAGGTAGGTCTATCTGAAGTCCCAGTATTAGCTAGGCCTATCTGAAGTCCCAGTATTAGGTAGGTCTATCTGAAGTCCCAGTATTAGGTAGGTCTATCTGAAGTCCCAGTATTAGCTAGGCCTATCTGAAGTCCCAGTATTAGGTAGGTCTATCTGAAGTCCCAGTATTAGGTAGGTCTATCTGAAGTCCCAGTATTAGCTAGTCCTATCTGAAGTCCCAGTATTAGCTAGTCCTATCTGAAGTCCCAGTATTAGCTAGGCCTATCTGAAGTCCCAGTATTAGCTAGTCCTATCTGAAGTCCCAGTATTAGGTAGGTCTATCTGAAGTCCCAGTATTAGCTAGTCCTATCTGAAGTCCCAGTATTAGCTAGGCCTATCTGAAGTCCCAGTATTAGCTAGTCCTATCTGAAGTCCCAGTATTAGCTAGGTCTATCTGAAGTCCCAGTATTAGCTAGTCCTATCTGAAGTCCCAGTATTAGCTAGGCCTATCTGAAGTCCCAGTATTAGGTAGGTCTATCTGAAGTCCCAGTATTAGCTAGGCCTATCTGAAGTCCCAGTATTAGGTAGGTCTATCTGAAGTCCCAGTATTAGCTAGTCCTATCTGAAGTCCCAGTATTAGGTAGGTCTATCTGAAGTCCCAGCATTAGCTAGGCCTATCTGAAGTCCCAGTATTAGGTAGGTCTATCTGAAGTCCCAGTACTGAGTAGGTTTATATGAAGTCCCAGTACTGGGTAGGTTTATCTGAAGTCCCAGTACTGGGTAGGTTTATCTGAAGTCCCAGTATTAGCTAGGCCTATCTGAAGTCCCAGTACTGAGTAGGTTTATATGAAGTCCCAGTACTGAGTAGGTTTATATGAAGTCCCAGTACTGGGTAGGTCTATCTGAAGTCCCTGTACTGGCAGAATGCAGGGGGAACAGGCCTGTGCTGTGTCAAACTGCTTTGTGAATAGGGACTACACCTGAGGCAGAATACATCACAATGTGATTTAATGACATCAGGAGGAGAAAGTCCTTCTAGCCAGTAGCGGAGGAGATGAAGAGAAGCACATCTCAGCCCCAGAAACTGCTTTAAAAAGTTAAAAGTGAATTTACCTCATCCACCTGGCATATCTGTGGCTACCTATAGGCATGAGGAGAGGATTGGATGGGAGGGGATGGGAGGAGAGGCCCTAGAGTTTACTAACTGGAGGATGGACCTCAGGCTGTCTAAATAGGGGCTATAGAGGCCTCGGGCTCCCTGTTGTGTGTGTGTGTGTGTGTGTGTGTGTGTATCATATGAGTGCTTACCATCAAAAACAGTGTACATCTGTAACTGAGTGACAAAATGCTGCAGTCACAGTCAGTGCAAGTTCACCTAAGACAATCAAAAATGTACAGTACAATAAGCTCCAGCGTTGCCTATTCATCTCCACAGGTTCCCATTCAGCTGTAAGCAGGCGCCAACATTGTGTTGCTGATATTCCAACATCTGCCGGGGAGTTGTGTGGGTACACTAATTACAAATATCTGCACTAATCCTGGGGCGATAAGACAGTCATTACTCCAAGAGACATTTATCACTGTGGGATTGATGACCCATTACGCAGGCAGCCTTTGTCAAAAGAAGTGGAAGTGAAGTGATATCCCTCTATCCTACATCTGTACTGAAGCCATCCATTCCTCTGTCAGGAGGCACCGTCGTTACAGCTCTAATTAACAGTCAGGATTTCACCTCATACAATTCATTCACTGGGTGAATTCTGGGATCTGCCGATTGACTTCTATGTCCTTTTTCTGTGAATTGCAAGGATGGGAAGGTGGAATTCTTGGATGTGGATAGGCCTGTTTCTACACTCTGTCAAGGACTGAGCAGTGCCACATTTCAACAAAGGTAATTCCCACTAACATCCACATAAGGACAGGCCCTAAAGTACACATATGAACATACAGAAGTGAATGTGTCTGCATTTACATACGTTGATGTGTTACAGTACACACTCCACACACACAGTCCTCCCACACACACTATGACAGTAGGTGAGGGGTAAAGGTCTGGCCACCTGCCTGCCGAGTCCCAATATCGCTAGCTGTAATGAACAGAGACAGCTTGGGGACCGCCTGCTAGTCTACATTACACACACACACACACACACACACACACACACACACACACACACACACACACACACACACACACACACACACACACACACACACACACACACACACACACACACACACACACACACACACACACACAAACACACACACACACACACACACACACAATGCAGGGCCAAGCTGCTGCTTCGGGGGGGGGGGGCAAGGGTGACGGGGCGGCAGAGATATCCCATACAGTGACAGGCGGGTCCTACCTGTCTACCCATGTAACCCCCCCCCCCCTTCCATCCTGACCCTGTGTAATTCCTCCAGCACCCATGTGCTGACAGGAGCAGCTGCAGCGGCTACAGCAGACAGATGAAATGTTCATAACTATCTCCTCCAACTTACATCTTCACCTTCAGGATCATTTACGACCCACCTGCCTGCCTTGGAGAGACAATATGCTTGGAATGAAGTGTTCCAGTGGGGTATGGAGGTTATAATTAACACTACAGGGTGGAGGGGGGTGGAGGTTATAATTAACACTACAGGGTGGGTGGGGGTTGTAGGTTATAATTAACACTACAGGGTGGAGGGGGGTGGAGGTTATAATTAACACTACAGGGTGGAGGGGGGTGGAGGTTATAATTAACACTACAGGGTGTAGGGGGTGGGTGGAGGTTATAATTAACACTACAGGGTGGAGGGAGGTGGAGGTTATAATTAACACTACAGGGTGGAGGGGGTGGAGGTTATAATTAACACTACAGGGTGGGGGAGGTGGAGGTTATAATTAACACTACAGGGTGGAGGTTATAATTAACACTACGGGGTGGAGGTGGTGGATGTTATAATTAACACTACAGGGTGGAGGGGGGTGGAGGTTATAATTAACACTACAGGGTGGAGGGGGTGGGTGGAGGATATAATTAACACTACAGGGTGGAGGGAGGTGGAGGTTATAATTAACACTACAGGGTGGAGGGAGGTGGAGATTATAATTAACACTACAGGGTGGAGGGAGGTGGAGGTTATAATTAATACTACAGGGTGGAGGTTATAATTAACACTACAGGGTGGAGGGGGTGGAGGTTATAATTAACACTACAGGGTGGAGGGGGTGGGTGGAGGTTATAATTAACACTACAGGGTGGAGGGGGTGGGTGGAGGTTATAATTAACAATACAGGGTGGAGGAAGGTGGAGGTTATAATTAACACTACAGGGTGGAGGAAGGTGGAGGTTATAATTAACACTACAGGGTGAAGTGAGGTGGAGGTTATAATTAACACTACAGGGTGGAGGGGGTGGGTGGAGGTTATAATTAACACTACAGGGTGGAGGGAGGTGGAGGTTATAATTAACACTACAGGGTGGAGGGAGGTGGAGGTTATAATTAACACTACAGGGTGGAGGTTATAATTAACACTACAGGGTGGAGGGGGGTGGAGGTTATAATTAACACTACAGGGTGGAGGGGGTGGGTGGAGGTTATAATTAATACTACAGGGTGGAGGTTATAATTAACATTACAGGGTGGAGGGAGGTGGAGGTTATAATTAACACTACAGGGTGGAGGGAGGTGGAGGTTATAATTAACACTACAGGGTGGAGGGGGTGGAGGTTATAATTAACACTACAGGGTGGGGGGAGGTGGAGGTTATAATTAACACTACAGGGTGGAGGTTATAATTAACACTACAGGGTGGTTGGAGGTTATAATTAACACTACAGGGTGGGGGGAGGTGGAGGTTATAATTAACACTACAGGGTGGAGGGGGGTGGAGGTTATAATTAACACTACAGGGTGGAGGGGTGTGGAGGTTATAATTAACACTACAGGGTGGAGGGAGGTGGAGGTTATAATTAACACTACAGGGTGGAAGTTATAATTAACACTACGGGGTGGAGGGGGTGGAGGTTATAATTAACACTACAGGGTGGGGGGAGGAGGAGGTTATAATTAACACTACAGGGTGGAGGTTGTAATTAACACTACAGGGTGGAGGGGGTGAAGGTGATAAATAACACTACAGGGTGGAGGGAGGTGGAGGTTATAATTAACACTACAGGGTGGGGGGAGGTGGAGGTTATAATTAACACTACAGGGTGGAGGTTATAATTAACACTACAGGGTGGAGGGGGTGGAGGTTATAATTAACACTACAGGGTGGAGGGGGGTGGAGGTTATAATTAACACTACAGGGTGGGGGGGTGGAGGTTATAATTAACACTACAGGGTGGAGGGGGGTGGGTGGAGGTTATAATTAACACTACAGGGTGGAGGGGGGTGGGTGGAGGCTATAATTAACACTACAGGGTGGAGGGGTGTTGGTGGAGGTTATAATTAACACTTCAGGGTGGAGGGGGTAGGTGGAGGTTATAATTAACACTACAGGGTGGAGGGGGGTGGGTGGAGGTTATAATTAACACTACGGGGTGGAGGTTATAATTAACACTACAGGGTGGAGGTTATAATTAACACTACAGGGTGGAGGGGGTGGGTGGAGGCTATAATTAACACTACAGGGTGGAGGGGGTGGGTGGAGGTTATAATTAACACTACAGGGTGGAGGAAGTTATAATTAACACTACAGGGTGGAGGGGTGGAGGTTATAATTAACACTACAGGGTGGAGGTTATAATTAACACTACAGGGTGGAGGTTATAATTAACACTACAGGGTGGAGGGGGGTGGGTGAAGGTTATAATTAACACTACAGGGTGGAGGGGGGTGAAGGTTATAATTAACACTACAGGGTGGAGGTTATAATTAACACTACAGGGTGGAGGGGGGTGGGTGGAGTTTATAATTGACACTACATGGTGGAGGGGGGTGTGTGGAGGTTATAATTAACACTACAGGGTGGAGGGAGGTGGAGGTTATAATTAACACTACAGGGTGGAAGGGGGTGGGTGGAGGTTATAATTAACACTACAGGGTGGAGGGGGGTGGGTGGAGGTTATAATTAACACTACAGGGTGGAGGGGGGTGGGTGTAGGTTATAATTAACACTACAGGGTGGAGGTTATAATTAACACTACAGGGTGGAGGTTATAATAATGCAGTCCTGTGTGGCTCAGTCGGTAGAGCATGGCGCTTGCAACGCCAAGCGTCGTGGGTTCGATTCCCACTGGGGCCACCCTTATGTAAAAGTAGTGGCCCCAGCCGACTTGTAAGTCGCTTTGGACAAAAGCGTCTGCTAAATGGGATATATTATTATTATTATTATTATAATTAACACTACAGGGTGGAGGGGGGTGGAGATTATAATTAACACTACAGGGTGGAGGGGGTGGGTGGAGGTTATAATTAACACTACAGGGTGGAGGAGGGTGGGTGTAGGTTATAATTAACACTACAGGGTGGAGGTTATAATTAACACTACAGGGTGGAGGTTATAATTAACACTACAGGGTGGAGGTTATAATTAACACTACAGGGTGGAGGGGGGTGGAGGTTATAATTAACACTACAGGGTGGAGGGGGGTGGGTGGAGGTTATAATTAACACTACAGGGTGGAGGTTATAATTAACACTACAGGTTGGAGGTTATAATTACAACTACAGGGTGGAGGTTATAATTAACACTACAGGGTGGAGGGGGGTGGGTGGAGGTTATAATTAACACTACAGGGTGGAGGTTATAATTAACACTACAGGGTGGAGGTTATAATTAACACTACAGGGTGGGGGTGTACATGGTAGGTGTAAATATTGGTGTGTGTATAGGGGAGGGGGGGGTACCTCACATGTCACATCAGGCTATTCAACGATACGGTAAGCCAAACCATCCTGTCACCTCAAACAGAACACTCCACCCTCTCTACTGTACAGACAGACAGACAGACAGACAGACAGACAGACAGACAGACAGACAGACAGACAGGCAGGCAGGCAGACAGGCAGGCAGACAGGCAGGCAGACAGGCAGGCAGACACAGGCAGAGAGCGAGAGGGGAGGGTTCCCCTGTCAGAGACAGAGAGGCTACTCTTAACCATGCTGTGAGCCTCCAGAAATCACTGTCATTAACCTCCTATTACTAATAAAACATCCCAGAAAGTAGCCAATTACAGATCCTGCCCATTTGAAACAGGAAAGCTTTAGTTCAGAGACCTATTTTATTTACAGAGAGGAAAATAACCTGCTATAAGAGGCTGATTCCAAACGCTTCATTGGCATTACCTTCATGTACTGGACAGTCACTCAACTGGAAAGACATACTTGAATGTAGACAGGTGTTGCTGGTTCTCTGGTGAGGTAAAATACACACTATACTCCAGTCAATTCCTCCACTGGCCCATAATGCCATGCTCTTGTCTGTCAGTTCACACCCCTGCCACACATCTTCCTCCCATCATGCTCTCTGGTTTGGTGTCTGACCAGAAATAATGCCTATGGTTATCCTGAGGACCAGTAAAACAGGCCCCAGCCCGCCCTACCTCCCTCCATGTGATCACTTTGTCTTTCTTTCTCCAATCCCTAAATGCTGTTTCCATATTAAAAGCAACACTTAATGGCTTGACTGTCTCTGCAACAAGTGGCCCTAAATGTCTGTGGTGCTTTAATGACATTCTTCTCTCTCTCTCAACGCTGTGTTGCATCGCCAAGCTATTACTGTGAAAAGCGTAATTATGAAATGACTGTTTCCATTAAGAGCTGGGAGCAATTTAACACAGCTGTGATTTTCTTCACCATTCAATTCAAGGGCAAATAGTGCATTTAGTTGAAGGGGTGGCAATGGTACATGAGGTACTACCCACTGAAACAGGCCCATTAGTATGGCTTCCACATCTACCCTATACAAAATGAGGCTAACCATGTATCTGATGAGGTGATTAGGCTGCAGCATTCAGTGCCAGACCAGATATGTATGTGCAGGCATAGTAGGTGTAAACAGGTTTTGGGCTTGTCGTATCTGCATAGATGAATAAACAGTTCCTCTTCAAAGGAACATTCCAACCTGACTGAGACAGACGTGTTCTCATGTACTTTCCAACCACGCAGCCAACAGGAGGAGAGAGCTAAACGTGCTGTGAGGCGGAGTCTGACAGCACAGAGTTCGTGTCGTGCATAGCTGTATTATTGCTAAACGGGCGGGTGAATACATGGGAGAAATTTACAATCACATATCACACCTCAACCACCCAGGCCACAGGCGCTCTGATAGCATTGCACGCATACTGTCAGACAGACCACACAGGCAAGGTTTAGATAAAGACAGACAAATGACACAGCTTTTTGAGATAAACATCGCTTTCACATTAATTCTAGTCCCTGGATGATGATGATGAAAGACACAGATGATATGTTCTTATTTGTTTTCTCCCTCAGAGGGGTAGAGGGTAAACATACCAACGGTACTGAGTGTGAGGTGGAGAGAAGGAGAGAGAGAGAGAGAGGGGGAGCGAGAGAGAGAGAGGTAGAGAGAGAGAGAGAGAGGTAGAGAGCGAGAGGTAGATAGATAGAGGTAGAGGTAGAGAGAGCGAGAGAGAGGTATAGAGGTAGATAGATAGATAGATAGATAGATAGATAGATAGATAGATAGATAGATAGATAGATAGATAGATAGATAGATAGATAGATAGATAGATAGATAGATAGATAGATAGAGGTAGAGAGAGAGAGAGAGAGAGAGGTAGAGATAGAGGAATAGAGGTAGAGAGAGAGAGGTATATAGATAGAGAGATGTAGAGGAAGAGAGAGAGGTAGAGAGGTAGATAGATAGAGAGAGGTATAGAGAGGTAGAGGTAGAGAGAGAGAGAGGTAGAGGTAGAGAGAGAGAGGGAGAGGTAGAGAGAGAGAGAGAGAGGAATAGAGAGGTAGAGAGAGAGAGGTATATAGATAGAGAGATGTAGAGGAAGAGAGAGAGAGGTAGAGAGAGAGGTAGAGAGAGGTATAGAGAGGTAGAGAGAGAGGTAGAGAGAGAGAGAGAGAGAGAGAGAGAGGGAGAGGTAGAAAGAGAGAGAGAGAGGTAGAGAGGTAGAGAGAGAGGAATAGAGAGATAGAGAGAGAGAGGTAGAAAGAGAGAGAGAGAGGTAGAGAGAGAGAGGTAGAGAGAGAGAGAGAGAGGTAGAGAGATAGGTAGAGAGAGAGGTAGAGAGAGAGAGAGAGAGAGAGAGAGAGAGAGGGAGAGGTAGAAAGAGAGAGCAGTAGATGATGGTTGATCCAGTCACAGGTGTTTGCCCGTCAGCACATAACAGCGTAATACCCTGAGGTAGAGAGACTCACGAAGGTGCAGCCAACAAACTTTTGGCGAGAGCACGTACACCAAGGAAGGAAGGAAGGAAGGAAGAGAGAGGGAGAGAGAGAGGTAGAGAGAGAGAGCAGTAGATGATGGTTGATCCAGTCACAGGTGTTTGCCCGTCAGCACATAATAGCGTAATACCCTGAGGTAGAGAGACTCACAAAGGTGCAGCCAACAAACTTTTGGCGAGAGCACGTACACCAAGGAAGGAAGGAAGAGAGAGAGAGAGGGAGAGAGAGAGGTAGAGAGAGAGAGCAGTAGATGATGGTTGATCCAGTCACAGGTGTTTGCCCGTCAGCACATAACAGCGTAATACCCTGAGGTAGAGAGACTCACGAAGGTGCAGCCAACAAACTTTTGGCGAGAGCACGTGAAGGAAGGAAGGAAGGAAGGACGGACGGACGGACGACACAGACAGACAGACAGACAGACAGACAGACAGACAGACAGACAGACAGACAGTAGTACAGTACAGTAGCTATATTATCCTGTTAAGGGGATAAGGAGCAACGGAGCGAAGGGGAAGATGTCTGAGATATTGTCTCTGATTAACTTGTTCCCTCCGATGACAACTACATCACAGAGCTCTGTTCAACAACTGCACTCCCACCAACACGGCAGCCAGCCCGACCACCCGCCACCCTCGCCACCCCCTTCTTCCGGGGCCAAACCAGCCACACTAATTAAACAAATGAGAGCAAAGCTGTACACAAGTCATTAATGAACAGCTAATGAATGCCGATGAAGTTTGGTGTCACGTGACATGACATCAACTCACGCCCCTAACGGCCAACGATTCAGCCTATCATGTGGACTGTTGGTTCATGACCTCCCTTCAAGTGGCATCCACCTTTTGCCCTGACTATGTACATCACCCTGTGATGATATGTGGCTCTGGTCATGAAGGTCTGGACTAGACAGAGGTGATGACAGGCACACGTTATTGAGGATTAAAATCCCTTTGCTGTTGACTGACAGACTGTTGTAAATAGATTACTGCTGTTGACTGGCAGACTGTTGTAGACAG
Source organism: Oncorhynchus masou masou (assembly GCF_036934945.1). Lineage (NCBI taxonomy): Eukaryota > Metazoa > Chordata > Actinopteri > Salmoniformes > Salmonidae > Oncorhynchus > Oncorhynchus masou. The sequence goes on along the minus strand of NC_088212.1, from coordinate 78,062,288 downwards.
ATGAATGCTGTTGACTGGCAGACTGCTGTAGACAGATGAATGCTGTTGACTGGCAGACTGCTGTAGACAAATGAATGCTGTTGACTGGCAGACTGCTGTAGACAGATGACTGCTGTAGACAGATGACTGCTGTTGACTGGCAGTGTTGTAGACAGATGACTGCTGTTGACTGGCAGACGGCTGTAGACAGATGACTGCTCTTGACTGGCAGACTGCTGTAGACAGATGACTGCTGTTGACTGGCAGACTGCTGTAGACAGATGACTGCTGTTGACTGCCAGACTGCTGTAGACAGATGACAGATGTTGACTGGCAGACTGCTGTAGACAGATGACTGCTGTAGACAGATGACTGCAGTGTTGTAGACAGATGACTGCTGTTGACTGGCAGACTGTTGTAGACAGATGACTGCTGTTGACTGGCAGACTGTTGTAGACAGATGACTGCTGTAGACAGATGACTGCTGTTGACTGGCTGACTGCTGTAGACAGATGAATGCTGTTGACTGGCAGACTGCTGTAGACAGATGACTGCTGTAGACAGATGACTGCTGTTGACTGGCAGTGTTGTAGACAGATGACTGCTGTTGACTGGCAGACGGCTGTAGACAGATGACTGCTGTTGACTGGCAGTACTGTAGACAGATGACTGCTGTAGACAGATGACTGCTGTAGACAGATGACTGCTGTTGACTGGCAGACTGCTGTAGACAGATGACTGCTGTAGACAGATGACTGCTGTTGACTGGCAGTGCTGTAGACAGATGACTGCTGTAGACTGGCAGACTGCTGTAGACAGGTGACTGCTGTTGACTGGCAGTACTGTAGACAGATGACTGCTGTAGACAGATGACTGCTGTTGACTGGCAGACTGCTGTAGACAGATGACTGCTGTAGACAGATGACTGCTGTAGACAGATGACTGCTGTTGACTGGCAGACTGCTGTAGACAGATGACTGCTGTTGACTGGCAGACTGCTGTAGACAGATGACTGCTGTAGACAGATGACTGCTGTAGACAGATGACTGCTGTTGACTGGCAGTACTGTAGACAGATGACTGCTGTAGACAGATGACTGCTGTTGACTGGCAGACTGCTGTAGACAGATGACTGCTGTTGACTGGCAGACTGCTGTAGACAGATGACTGCTGTAGACAGATGACTGCTGTAGACAGATGACTGTTGTAGACACAGATGACTGTTGTAGACACAGATGACTGCTGTAGACAGATGACTGCTGTAGACAGATGACTGCTGTAGACAGATGACTGCTGTTGACTGGCAGACTGCTGTAGACAGATGACTGCTGTTGACTGGCAGACTGCTGTAGACAGATGACTGCTGTAGACAGATGACTGCTGTAGACAGATGACTGTTGTAGACAGATGACTGCTGTAGACAGATGACTGCTGTAGACAGATGACTGCTGTTGACTGGCAGACTGCTGTAGACAGATGACTGCTGTTGACTGGCAGACTGCTGTAGACAGATGACTGCTGTAGACAGATGACTGCAGTGTTGTAGACAGATGACTGCTGTTGACTGGCAGACTGTTGTAGACAGATGACTGCTGTTGACTGGCAGACTGTTGTAGACAGATGACTGCTGTAGACAGATGACTGCTGTTGACTGGCTGACTGCTGTAGACAGATGAATGCTGTTGACTGGCAGACTGCTGTAGACAGATGACTGCTGTAGACAGATGACTGCTGTTGACTGGCAGTGTTGTAGACAGATGACTGCTGTTGACTGGCAGACGGCTGTAGACAGATGACTGCTGTTGACTGGCAGTACTGTAGACAGATGACTGCTGTAGACAGATGACTGCTGTAGACAGATGACTGCTGTTGACTGGCAGACTGCTGTAGACAGATGACTGCTGTAGACAGATGACTGCTGTTGACTGGCAGTGCTGTAGACAGATGACTGCTGTAGACTGGCAGACTGCTGTAGACAGGTGACTGCTGTTGACTGGCAGTACTGTAGACAGATGACTGCTGTAGACAGATGACTGCTGTTGACTGGCAGACTGCTGTAGACAGATGACTGCTGTAGACAGATGACTGCTGTAGACAGATGACTGCTGTTGACTGGCAGACTGCTGTAGACAGATGACTGCTGTTGACTGGCAGACTGCTGTAGACAGATGACTGCTGTAGACAGATGACTGCTGTAGACAGATGACTGCTGTTGACTGGCAGTACTGCTGTAGACTGTAGACAGATGACTGCTGTAGACAGATGACTGCTGTTGACTGGCAGACTGCTGTAGACAGATGACTGCTGTTGACTGGCAGACTGCTGTAGACAGATGACTGCTGTAGACAGATGACTGCTGTAGACAGATGACTGTTGTAGACACAGATGACTGTTGTAGACACAGATGACTGCTGTAGACAGATGACTGCTGTAGACAGATGACTGCTGTAGACAGATGACTGCTGTTGACTGGCAGACTGCTGTAGACAGATGACTGCTGTTGACTGGCAGACTGCTGTAGACAGATGACTGCTGTAGACAGATGACTGCTGTAGACAGATGACTGCTGTAGACAGATGACTGCTGTAGACAGATGACTGCTGTTGACTGGCAGACTGCTGTAGACAGATGACTGCTGTTGACTGGCAGACTGCTGTAGACAGATGACTGCTGTAGACAGATGACTGCTGTAGACTGGCAGACTGCTGTTGACTGGCAGACTGCTGTTGACTGGCAGACTGCTGTAGACAGATGACTGCTGTAGACAGATGACTGCTGTAGACAGATGACTGCTGTTGACTGGCAGTGTTATAGACAGATGACTGCTGTAGACAGATGACAGCTTGGCTACAACTCTCTTTGTAGGTATATGGAGACTCCCCTTGGTTTGGGTTAGTGTCAACTCGTTCCATGGAAGGCCGAGTGTCTGAGGGTTTTCACAAGAGGTCGACCGATTATGATTTTTCAACGCCGATACCGATTATTGGAGGACCAAAAAATGCCGATACCGATTAAATCGGCTGATTTTAATATATATTTGTAATAATGACAATTACAACAATACTGAGTGAACAATGAACACTTTTATTTTAACTTGATATAATACATCAATAAAATAAATTTAGTCTCAAATAAATAATGAAACATGTTCAATTGGGTTTAAATAATGCAAAAACAAAGTGTTGGAGAAGAAAGTAAAAGTGCAATATGTGTCATGTAAAAAAGCTAACGTTTAAGTTCCTTTCTCAGAACAAATTAAAGCTGGCGGTTCCTTTTAACATGAGTCTTCAATATTCCCAGGTAAGACATTTTAGGTTGTAGTTATTATAGGACTATTTCTCTCTATACCATTTGTATTTCATATAGCTTTGACTATTGGATGTTCTAATAGGTACTTTAGTATTGCCAGCCTAATCTCGGGAGTTGATAGGCTTGAAGTCATAAACAGTGCAATGCTTGACGCATGGCAAAGAGCTGCTGGCAAACGCAGTAAAGTGATGTTTGAATGAATGCTTACAAGCCTGCTGGTGCCTACCACCGCTCAGTCAGACTGCTCTATCAAATAATAGACTTAATTATACTATAATAACACACAGAAATACGAGACTGAGGTCATTAATGTGGTCAAATCCGGAAACTATCACCTCGAAAACAAAACGTTTATTCTTTCAGTGAAATACGGAACCGTTCTGTATTTTATCGAACGGGAGGCATCCATAAGTCTAAATATTGCTGTTACATTGCACATCCTTCAATGTTATATCATAATTACATAAAATTCTGGCAAATTAGTTCGCAACGAGCCAGGCGGACCAAACTGCTGCATATACCCTGAGTCTGCGAACAATGAACACAAAAGAAGTGACACAATTTCCCTAGTTCAATATTGCCCGCTAACCTGGATTTCTTTTAACTAAATATGCATGTGTAAAAAAATATACTTCTGTGTATTGATTTTAAGAAAGGCATTGATGTTTATGGTTCGGTACATTCGTGAACGATTGTGCTTTTTTTTCGCAAATGCGCTTTTGTTAAATCATCCCCCATTTGACAAAATTGGCTGTCTTAGTTAGGAAGAAATGGTCTTCACTGTCACGTCCTGACCTTTTTTATGTCTATTTTGGGTTGGTCAGGGCATGAGTTGGGGTGTGCATTCTATGTTTATAATTTCTATGTTTTGTTCTGTGTGTTGTATTTCTATGTGTTTGGCCTGGTATGGTTCCCAATCAAAGGCAGCTGTCAATTGTTGTCTCTGATTGAGAACCATACATAGGTAGCCTGTTCCTTCCTGTGTTTGTGGGTACTTGTTTTCTGTATTGCACCTTGCAGAACTGTTCGTTTGTTGTTTTTGTTCAAGTGTTCGTATTTATTAAACGCATTATGAATACTTACCACGCTGCACCTTGGTCATCTCCTTCTCCCGACGACATTCATTATATTCACAAAGTTCGCAACGAGCCAGGCAGCCCAAACTGCTGCATATACCCTGACTCTGTTGCACAGAACGCAAGAGAAGTGACACAATTTCCCTAGTTAAAAGATGTTAATGTTAGCAGGCAATATTAACTAAATATGCAGGTTTAAAAATATATACTTGTGTATTGAGGCGTTGATGTTTATGGTTAGGTACACATTGGTGCAACGACAGTGCTTTTTTCGCAAATGTGCTTGTTAAATCACTCGTTTGGCGGGTGATATAATGATAAATGAACAGGCACCGCATCGATTATATGCAAACCAGGACAAGCTAGATAAACTAGTCATATTTTTTATTTATTTTACCTTTATTTAACTAGGCAAGTCAGTTAAGAACAAATTTTCATTTTCAATGACTGCCAAGGAACAGTGGGTTAACTACCTTGTTCAGGGGCAGAACGACAGATTTTTACCTTTTCAGCTCGGGGATTTTTGAGGCTATACTGCCGCCCCAATATCATCAACCATGTGTAGTTTACTAGTGATTATGTTAAGATTGATTGTTTTTTATAAGATATGTTTAATGCTAGCTAGCACCTTACCTTGGCTCCTTGCTGCACTCGCATAACAGGTCGTCAGCCTGCCACGCAGTCTCCTCGTGGAGTGCAATGTAATTGGCCATGATCGGTGTCCAAAAATTTAGATTACCGATTGTTACGAAAACTAAATAATCGGCCATTCCGATTAATCGGTCGACCTCTAGTTTTCACTCCTCCGTTGTACTTGATTGAGGAATTAAGGTCACTAATTAGTAAGGAACTGCCCTCACCTGGTTTTCTTGCTGTTCATTGGATTGAAAAAACCTGCAGACACTAGTCCCTCCATGGAATGAGTTGACACCCCTGGTCAATGGGAACTCCACTTGTTGCTGCTATGGGTGTATGTGTTAAAATAAGTTTATTTTCTGGTCGTTAGTGGACCCTGCCACAGTATGGGGCCTCTCCCTCTGGGTCCTATAGCTCCTGTCACCAGGCCTGACACTATGTCACAGCCTGGACTGCAGCAGCCTGGGCTCTGTCCACTCTGTCCCTCTTCATTGTGGAACAAGAAGAGTACCATCTTTCAAATTCCCATCTGGGACAGGGAATCCCCATTGTTCCTATCTCTGGGTCCCACCCTCTGTCACTGAGGACACAAAGGACATGTCATCATGGTGAAGGACACAGGAGGGGGGTTAGGAGTAACATGAGAGAAGGGTCTCTCTCTCTCTCTCTCTCTCTCTTTCTGAGTGGCTCTCCAGGGGTGCAACTGGTGGCTGACACAGTGGAGAACTCACCACAGCCTGAACATAACTCCAGCCGGGCCCCTGTGACCCTACTGTGGCCCTTGCTGACCCATGGGCTTGATGACAGGCTGGGCCCTTTGTCCAGGAGCGCTGTACCCAGGTGAGGGCAGGGGAGGGCAGGGGTAGACAGGGGCAGTAAACAAAGGTGGTGTGGAGGGTGGGAGAAGAGATGATGGACCCCAGGTCAGAGGACAGTGATGGACAGCTGAGTGATGAGTGCAGCTGTGGACTTGGAGACCTACATCTCTCTATCAATGAGACCTACATCTCTCTCATCTCTCCCTCAATGAGACCTACATCTCTCTATCAATGAGACCTACATCTCTCCATCAATGAGACCTACATCTCTCTCATCTCTCTATCAATGAGACCTACATCTCTCTCTTCATCTCTCTATCAATGAGACCTACATCTCTCTGTCAATGAGACCTACATCTCTCTCATCTCTCCATCAATGAGACCTACATCTCTCTCTTCATCCCTCGATCAATGAGACCTACATCTCTCTCTTCATCTCTTTATTAATCAGACCTACATCTCTCTCTTCTCTACATCTCTCTATCAATGAGACGTACATCTCTCGATCAATGAGACCTACATCTCTCTCTTCTCTACATCTCTCTATTAATGAGATGTACATCTCTCTCTATCAACGGGACCCAAATCTCTCTCTTCTCTACATCTCTCTATCAGTGAGATGTACATCTCTCTCTATCAACGGGACCCAAATCTCTCTATCTCCCACTGATCTGATGAGTATTGTGTAAGAGAGAATAAAAACATCAACAATGCTGGTGAGAATAGCTAGATACACTAAGCAGCTACATGAAAAATGAACATAACAGTTGTACTGCCATACTAAAGACTGTGCCAAGTACAGACCTACAATAGATCAGTTTCAATTACCTTTGTCAAAGCAAAAGAACTAACAAATATATGCAATTATTACATAACTAAATAGTTTGAGTAGAAATATAGTAGTCTATTTATTCATGGTAAACTAATTAGAAATGACAATGATGGTCATGTTGAACTGAAATAAGACGTGTGGAGAAAAGCATTGTGTAGTCAGGAAGTGTAATGGTTTGAGGTCATGCAGTTTTCCATTGGAAGATGAACTTCCGAGCCCCTGGAATACAGCAGCCCCTTGATTTACGCAGTCGAAGCTGTCCAACTGCTTCCCAGGTCAAAGGTCATCGGCTGCTGCCCACTCTCCTACCGTTCTGTCCACACACACAGCGCTCTGTGCATACCAACCGAGAGGACAGAGACTGTCAGCCAGAAACCCTCCTACTGAGTCATAAACACCTACTCTTACCCTCTCTCCTCCCCCTCTCCTCTCCTCCCCTCCAGAGGAAAGCTGGGGCTGCACTCTGTTGATCTTACACTACACACCCGCCCCACACTCCTTTTACACAGAGCCTGGTAAGAGAACAGAGGAGAGGAATGAAAGGGAGGTAGTAAAGAGAGCAAGACGCAGAATGAACCAAACAGAATGAAAGAAAAGAAGAGAAAAGCCACAGAGAAGGGCCAGATGGGTACCTTCACAGTCCATTTATCAAACCCAATGTGCCTCCCCCTCTCCTCTACCTCCTCCTCCTTTCCCCTCCCCGCCGCTCTCATGTCCTAAACCCCCATGTAATTCTGTAATCATTTTCATTATCATATAATGACCTTACAAAGCCTACAGCAGTTTGCACGGTCAGTACAAAATTCACAGCTGTTCCCTTCAGTGTTTGCTCGCCGGCTGTGACAGTGCAGCCTTTTTATTGGTCCAGAGGCATGACCTTTGGCTCTGATAGGTCGGCACGGGGTCACCTC
>NC_088212.1:78019728-78049728 GCF_036934945.1 Oncorhynchus masou masou | reverse complement strand
TACGTTATAAAATACATCTTAACAAGACAAATATTATTATTCATGTTCTGAATGGTTCAGTGGGGTGTTTCTCTAAAAGCTACATTTGCATGACATGACCCGGATTAGATGTAAAAGGCTTTGAAAAACAAAAGCTTGGTATTCGCTGAGTGCTCCGTTGACATTTCACAGAGGTATGCTTGTTTTTGTGAGAAATCTTAGAAAGAGTACAGGAATTTCAAATTAATATGAAAAGTATATACTAAAATAAGAAAATACTTCATGTCCTGTCTCAAAATCTTTTTCCATCTGACCTCTATACTGTTTTATGTCCTGTGGATTCAAGAAGAAAGTTCAACGGGAAAAAGAACCTGTCAAGTAGCCAGTAGCCTTAATTCATGGACAGAGTCCAGCCTGGCAGACGCCATGCAATGTTCCAGATTTTTGACCACTTTTTTTCTTTGGCTTCCATTGACTTAGTCACACTAATTCTGGCCGTCCTACAAGGTTCTGACAGAGAGATGAGGCTTGAACCATTGGTTTTCCGTTAGAGGATGATCTACACAATTCATTATTTAACCCACTGGGCAAAAGATGCATTTTTGTGTCTGTGTATGCATGCCTGTGTGTGTGGCTGAGTGTGTCTTTCTGAGACAAGGGCACCAAAGCAGTAGAGACGACGGGAGGGGGGGTGGGGGGTGTTACCACTACCAGAGTGGAGAGAGAGATGAGAGATGGAACAGCTAAAATAAACATATTATGTTTTGTGTGGGAGGGTGTTATGGGTGTATATGTAATAATATGTGTGTATAATATGTATTGTGTGTGTATTCCTGTCTGTGTGTGTATTCCTGTGTGTGTGTGTGTGTGTGTGTATTCCTGTGCGTCTGTGTGTGTGTGTGTGTGTGTGTGAGTGTGTGTGTGTGTGTGTGTGTGTGTGTGTGTGTGTGTGTGTGTGTGTGTGTGTGTGTGTGTGTGTGTGTGTGTATTCCTGTGTGTCTGTGTGTGTGTGTGTGTGGGGGGGGGGGGGGGGGGGGATAGAACCAATCCAAGACACTTGTCACCCTGATAGCTGCTAGGTCCAAGGACCCCTCACTACAAACAACCTCCAACACCCAGTCAGAGCTGCAGACTATCTGAGGAATTCACTTCACATCACCTACATTCCTACTCAAATTTCAACATTACTGATTCCTTTAAGGTTTTGTTTCACACAATTGAAAGTGTAACAGGGTGTGATTCTTGAACATGTGCCATCCAGACACGTGTGCTTGTTTTCACATTTCAACATTGTTGTGTGTGAGTTTCTGTTTACTGCTGTTGTTGTTTACTGTTGTTGGTGGTTATCTGCTTACCTGTCTCTCCAGGTCTGTCTGTGCTGCTGTCTATCTGTCAGGGCAGTTAGCAGGGTCTCTGCCATCTCTCTCCTGCCCTCCTCCGGTTGTCCCTCTTCCTCTACCGCTGCCAGTAAGAGTTGCGTCTGAAAGATAGGAAGTAAACAGGAAATTGTGTATTAAAATGACATGGTTGCATATCTCGATTCTGTCTATGAATCAAAGAAAACCATATCTCAGACGAACCAGGCCTAATTTGGCGCAGGCAGAGTTTGAGCTGTTCTGAACACTTCCTGACTCGCCTGTTCGAGGTACAGGCTTCCTGGACATGTCATTTGATGCGTCTATTTGTCCTGGATACACCCATAGTAGCCTCTTGCGTCGTTGAGACAACATTCAGAAACCAGTTGTTATCACGAAAACGTCTCCAAAGTCCGAACAGTTTGAGCTACAGACTATTATGACCCCATCATGGCATCAAAGCATACTCTCACGAAGACCGACATGCTGTCTCTTTTGCTCTACGACGATCACAAGCCACACTCGTTAGAACAGGGTTTTTCTACATAGAAGATCATGAATAAGTATTGCATTGTGAAAAATTCCTGATACTTTCTAAAAACTCCCAGACAGACATGAAACACTTACAGACAAATCACAGACATGGGTAAAAGACAATATGGATATAACAGTCCTTTTCATTCATTTCTGCCCAGGGAATAGAGTCTATAATGCAGGGAAAAGTGTCTATAATGCAGGGAGTAGAGTATATAATGCAGGGTATAGAGTCTATAATGCAGGGAGTAGAGTATATAATGCAGGGTATAGAGTCTATAATGCAGGGTATAGAGTCTATAATGCAGGGCGTAGAGTATATAATGCAGGGCATAGAGTCTATAATGCAGGGAGTAGAGTATATAATGCAGGGTATAGAGTCTATAATGCAGGGTATAGAGTCTATAATGCAGGGCGTAGAGTATATAATGCAGGGTATAGAGTCGATAATGCAGGGAGTAGAGTATATAATGCAGGGTACAGTCTATAATGCAGGGAGTAGTGTCTATAATGCAGGGAGTAGAGTATATAATGCAGGGTATAGAGTCTATAATGCAGGGCGTAGAGTATATAATGAAGGGTATAGAGTCTATAATGCAGGGAGTAGAGTATATAATGCAGGGTATAGAGTCTATAATGCAGGGCATGGAGTATATAATGAAGGGTATAGAGTCTATAATGCAGGGAGTAGAGTATATAATGCAGGGAGTAGAGTATATAATGCAGGTAGTAGAGTATATAATGCAGGGAGTAGAGTATATAAAGCAGGGTATAGAGTATATAATGCAGTGAGTAGTGTCTATAATGCAGGGTATAGAGTCTATAATGCAGGGAGTAGAGTATATAAAGCAGGGTATAGAGTCTATAATGCAGGGAGTAGAGTATATAAAGCAGGGTATAGAATCTATAATGCAGGGAGTAGAGTATATAATGCAGGGTATATAGTCTATAATGCAGAGAGTAGTTTCTATAATGCAGGGCGTAGAGTATATAATGCAGGGCATAGAGTATATAATGCAGGGAGTAGTGTCTATAATGCAGGGAGTACAGTATATAATGCAGGGTATAGAGTCTATAATGCAGGGAGTAGGGTCTATAATGCAGGGAGTAGAGTATATAATGCAGGGTATAGAGTCTATAATGCAGTGAGTAGAGTATATAATGCAGGGTTTAGAGCCGATAATGCAGGGAGTAGTGTCTATAATGCAGGGAGTAGAGTATATAATGCAGGGTATAGAGTCTATAATGCAGGGAGTAGAGTATATAATGCAGGGTATATAGTCTATAATGCAGGGAGTAGAGTATATAATGCAGGGTATAGAGTCTATAATGCAGGGAGTAGAGTATATAATGCAGGGTATAGAGTCTATAATGCAGGGTGTAGAGTCTATAATGCAGGGAGTAGAGTATATAATGCAGGGTATAGTCTATAATGCAGGGAGTAGTGTCTATAATGCAGGGAGTAGAGTATATAATGCAGGGTATAGAGTCTATAATGCAGGGCGTAGAGTATATAATGCAGGGTATAGAGTCGATAATGCAGGGAGTAGAGTATATAATGCAGGGTATAGTCTATAATGCAGGGAGTAGTGTCTATAATGCAGGGAGTAGAGTATATAATGAAGGGTATAGAGTCTATAATGCAGGGAGTAGAGTATATAATGCAGGGTGCAGAGTCTATAATGCAGGGAGTAGTGTCTATAATGCAGGAAGTAGAGTATATAATACAGGGTATAGAGTCTATAATGCAGGGATTGGTGTCTATAATGCAGGGAGTAGAGTATATAAAGCAGGGTATAGAGTATAATGCAGAGAGTAGTGTCTATAATGCAGGGAGTAGAGTATATAATGCAGGGTATAGAGTCTATAATGCAGGGTATAGAGTATATAATGCAGTGTATAGAGTCTATAATGCAGGGAGTAGTGTCTATAATGCAGGGCGTAAAGCATATAATGCAGGGCGTAGAGCATATAATGCAGGGTATAGAGTCGATAATGCAGGGAATAGAGTATATAATGCAGGGTATAGAGTCTATAATGCAGGGAGTAGGGTCTATAATGCAGGGAGTAGAGTATATAATGCAGGGTATAGAGTCTATAATGCAGTGAGTAGAGTATATAATGCAGGGTTTAGAGCTGATAATGCAGGGAGTAGTGTCTATAATGCAGGGAGTAGAGTATATAATGCAGGGTATAGTCTATAATGCAGGGTATATAGTCTATAATGCAGGGAGTAGAGTATATAATGCAGGGTATAGAGTCTATAATGCAGGGCGTAGAGTATATAATGCAGGGTATAGAGTCGATAATGCAGGGAGTAGAGTCGATAATGCAGGGTATAGTCTATAATGCAGGGAGTAGTGTCTATAATGCAGGGAGTAGAGTATATAATGCAGGGTATAGAGTCTATAATGCAGGGCGTAGAGTATATAATGCAGGGTATAGAGTCTATAATGCAGGGTATAGAGTCTATAATGCAGGGCGTAGAGTATATAATGCAGGGTATAGAGTCTATAATGCAGGGAGTAGAGTATATAATGCAGGGTATAGAGTCTATAATGCAGGGTATAGAGTCTATAATGCAGGGCGTAGAGTATATAATGCAGGGTATAGAGTCGATAATGCAGGGAGTAGAGTATATAATGCAGGGTACAGTCTATAATGCAGGGAGTAGTGTCTATAATGCAGGGAGTAGAGTATATAATGCAGGGTATAGAGTCTATAATGCAGGGCGTAGAGTATATAATGAAGGGTATAGAGTCTATAATGCAGGGAGTAGAGTATATAATGCAGGGTATAGAGTCTATAATGCAGGGCATGGAGTATATAATGAAGGGTATAGAGTCTATAATGCAGGGAGTAGAGTATATAATGCAGGGAGTAGAGTATATAATGCAGGTAGTAGAGTATATAATGCAGGGAGTAGAGTATATAAAGCAGGGTATAGAGTATATAATGCAGTGAGTAGTGTCTATAATGCAGGGTATAGAGTCTATAATGCAGGGAGTAGAGTATATAAAGCAGGGTATAGAGTCTATAATGCAGGGAGTAGAGTATATAAAGCAGGGTATAGAATCTATAATGCAGGGAGTAGAGTATATAATGCAGGGTATATAGTCTATAATGCAGAGAGTAGTTTCTATAATGCAGGGCGTAGAGTATATAATGCAGGGCATAGAGTATATAATGCAGGGAGTAGTGTCTATAATGCAGGGAGTACAGTATATAATGCAGGGTATAGAGTCTATAATGCAGGGAGTAGGGTCTATAATGCAGGGAGTAGAGTATATAATGCAGGGTATAGAGTCTATAATGCAGTGAGTAGAGTATATAATGCAGGGTTTAGAGCCGATAATGCAGGGAGTAGTGTCTATAATGCAGGGAGTAGAGTATATAATGCAGGGTATAGAGTCTATAATGCAGGGAGTAGAGTATATAATGCAGGGTATATAGTCTATAATGCAGGGAGTAGAGTATATAATGCAGGGTATAGAGTCTATAATGCAGGGAGTAGAGTATATAATGCAGGGTATAGAGTCTATAATGCAGGGTGTAGAGTCTATAATGCAGGGAGTAGAGTATATAATGCAGGGTATAGTCTATAATGCAGGGAGTAGTGTCTATAATGCAGGGAGTAGAGTATATAATGCAGGGTATAGAGTCTATAATGCAGGGCGTAGAGTATATAATGCAGGGTATAGAGTCGATAATGCAGGGAGTAGAGTATATAATGCAGGGTATAGTCTATAATGCAGGGAGTAGTGTCTATAATGCAGGGAGTAGAGTATATAATGAAGGGTATAGAGTCTATAATGCAGGGAGTAGAGTATATAATGCAGGGTGCAGAGTCTATAATGCAGGGAGTAGTGTCTATAATGCAGGAAGTAGAGTATATAATACAGGGTATAGAGTCTATAATGCAGGGATTGGTGTCTATAATGCAGGGAGTAGAGTATATAAAGCAGGGTATAGAGTATAATGCAGAGAGTAGTGTCTATAATGCAGGGAGTAGAGTATATAATGCAGGGTATAGAGTATATAATGCAGGGTATAGAGTATATAATGCAGTGTATAGAGTCTATAATGCAGGGAGTAGTGTCTATAATGCAGGGCGTAAAGTATATAATGCAGGGCGTAGAGCATATAATGCAGGGTATAGAGTCGATAATGCAGGGAATAGAGTATATAATGCAGGGTATAGAGTCTATAATGCAGGGAGTAGGGTCTATAATGCAGGGAGTAGAGTATATAATGCAGGGTATAGAGTCTATAATGCAGTGAGTAGAGTATATAATGCAGGGTTTAGAGCTGATAATGCAGGGAGTAGTGTCTATAATGCAGGGAGTAGAGTATATAATGCAGGGTATAGTCTATAATGCAGGGTATATAGTCTATAATGCAGGGAGTAGAGTATATAATGCAGGGTATAGAGTCTATAATGCAGGGCGTAGAGTATATAATGCAGGGTATAGAGTCGATAATGCAGGGAGTAGAGTCGATAATGCAGGGTATAGTCTATAATGCAGGGAGTAGTGTCTATAATGCAGGGAGTAGAGTATATAATGCAGGGTATAGAGTCTATAATGCAGGGCGTAGAGTATATAATGCAGGGTACAGAGTCGATAATGCAGGGAGTAGAGTATATAATGCAGGGTATAGTCTATAATGCAGGGAGTAGTGTCTATAATGCAAGGAGTAGAGTATATAATGCAGTGTATAGAGTCTATAATGCAGGGAGTAGTGTCTATAATGCAGGGCGTAGAGCATATAATGCAGGGTATAGAGTCGATAATGCAGGGAATAGAGTATATAATGCAGGGTATAGAGTCTATAATGCAGGGAGTAGGGTCTATAATGCAGGGAGTAGAGTATATAATGCAGGGTATAGAGTCTATAATGCAGTGAGTAGAGTATATAATGCAGGGTTTAGAGCCGATAATGCAGGGAGTAGTGTCTATAATGCAGGGAGTAGAGTATATAATGCAGGGTATAGAGTCTATAATGCAGAGAGTAGTGTCTATAATGCAGGGAGAAGAGTATATAAAGCAGGGTATAGAGTCTATAATGCAGAGAGTAGTGTCTATAATGCAGGGAGTAGAGTATATAATGCAGGGTATAGAGTCTATAATGCAGGGTATAGAGTATATAATGCAGTGTATAGAGTCTATAATGCAGGGAGTAGTGTCTATAATGCAGGGCGTAAAGTATATAATGCAGGGCGTAGAGCATATAATGCAGGGTATAGAGTCGATAATGCAGGGAATAGAGTATATAATGCAGGGTATAGAGTCTATAATGCAGGGAGTAGGGTCTATAATGCAGGGAGTAGAGTATATAATGCAGGGTATAGAGTCTATAATGCAGTGAGTAGAGTATATAATGCAGGGTTTAGAGCCGATAATGCAGGGAGTAGTGTCTATAATGCAGGGAGTAGAGTATATAATGCAGGGTAGAGAGTCTATAATGCAGGGAATAGAGTATATAATGCAGGGTATAGAGTCTATAATGCAGGGTATATAGTCTATAATGCAGGGAGTAGAGTATATAATGCAGGGTATAGAGTCTATAATGCAGGGAGTAGAGTATATAATGCAGGGTATAGAGTCTATAATGCAGGGTGTAGAGTCTATAATGCAGGGTATAGAGTCTATAATGCAGGGTATAGAGTCTATAATGCAGGGAGTAGAGTATATAATGCAGGGTATAGTCTATAATGCAGGGAGTAGTGTCTATAATGCAGGGAGTAGAGTATATAATGCAGGGTATAGAGCCTATAATGCAGGGAGTAGTGTCTATAATGCAGGGAGTAGAGTATATAATGCAGGGTATAGAGTCTATAATGCAGGGTATATAGTCTATAATGCAGGGAGTAGAGTATATAATGCAGGGTATAGATTCTATAATGCAGGGAGTAGAGTATATAATGCAGGGTATAGAGTCTATAATGCAGGGTATATAGTCTATAATGCAGGGAGTAGAGTATATAATGCAGGGTTTAGAGTCTATAATGCAGGGAGTAGTGTCTATAATGCAGGGAGTAGAGTATATAATGCAGTGTATAGAGTCTATAATGCAGGGAGTAGTGTCTATAATGCAGGGCGTAAAGTATATAATGCAGGGCGTAGAGCATATAATGCAGGGTATAGAGTCGATAATGCACGGAATAGAGTATATAATGCAGGGTATAGAGTCTATAATGCAGGGAGTAGGGTCTATAATGCAGGGAGTAGAGTATATAATGCAGGGTATAGAGTCTATAATGCAGTGAGTAGAGTATATAATGCAGGGTTTAGAGCCGATAATGCAGGGAGTAGTGTCTATAATGCAGGGAGTAGAGTATATAATGCAGGGTATAGTCTATAATGCAGGGTATATAGTCTATAATGCAGGGAGTAGAGTATATAATGCAGGGTATAGAGTCTATAATGCAGGGCGTAGAGTATATAATGCAGGGTATAGAGTCGATAATGCAGGGAGTAGAGTCGATAATGCAGGGTATAGTCTATAATGCAGGGAGTAGTGTCTATAATGCAGGGAGTAGAGTATATAATGCAGGGTATAGAGTCTATAATGCAGGGCGTAGAGTATATAATGCAGGGTACAGAGTCGGTAATGCAGGGAGTAGAGTATACAATGCAGGGTATAGTCTATAATGCAGGGAGTAGTGTCTATAATGCAAGGAGTAGAGTATATAATGCAGTGTATAGAGTCTATAATGCAGGGAGTAGTGTCTATAATGCAGGGCGTAAAGTATATAATGCAGGGCGTAGAGCATATAATGCAGGGTATAGAGTCGATAATGCAGGGAATAGAGTATATAATGCAGGGTATAGAGTCTATAATGCAGGGAGTAGGGTCTATAATGCAGGGAGTAGAGTATATAATGCAGGGTATAGAGTCTATAATGCAGTGAGTAGAGTATATAATGCAGGGTTTAGAGCCGATAATGCAGGGAGTAGTGTCTATAATGCAGGGAGTAGAGTATATAATGCAGGGTAGAGAGTCTATAATGCAGGGAATAGAGTATATAATGCAGTGTATAGAGTCTATAATGCAGGGTATATAGTCTATAATGCAGGGAGTAGAGTATATAATGCAGGGTATAGAGTCTATAATGCAGGGAGTAGAGTATATAATGCAGGGTATAGAGTCTATAATGCAGGGTGTAGAGTATATAATGCAGGGTATAGAGTCTATAATGCAGGGAGTAGAGTATATAATGCAGGGTATAGTCTATAATGCAGGGAGTAGTGTCTATAATGCAGGGAGTAGAGTATATAATGCAGGGTATAGAGTCTATAATGCAGGGCGTAGAGTATATAATGCAGGGTATAGAGTCTATAATGTAGGGAGTAGAGTATATAATGCAGGGTATAGTCTATACTGCAGGGAGTAGTGTCTATAATGCAGGGAGTAGAGTATATAATGCAGGGTATAGAGCCTATAATGCAGGGAGTAGTGTCTATAATGCAGGGAGTAGAGTATATAATGCAGGGTATAGAGTCTATAATGCAGGGTATATAGTCTATAATGCAGGGAGTAGAGTATATAATGCAGGGTATAGAGTCTATAATGCAGGGAGTAGAGTATATAATGCAGGGTATAGAGTCTATAATGCAGGGTGTAGAGTATATAATGCAGGGAATAGAGTATATAATGCAGGGTAGAGAGTCTATAATGCAGGGTATAGTCTATAATGCAGGGAGTAGAGTATATAATGCAGGGTATAGAGTCTATAATGCAGGGAGTAGAGTATATAATGCAGGGTATAGAGTCTATAATGCAGGGTGTAGAGTATATAATGCAGGGTATAGAGTCTATAATGCAGGGAGTAGAGTATATAATGCAGGGTATAGTCTATAATGCAGGGAGTAGTGTCTATAATGCAGGGAGTAGAGTATATAATGCAGGGTATAGAGTCTATAATGCAGGGCGTAGAGTATATAATGCAGGGTATAGAGTCTATAATGTAGGGAGTAGAGTATATAATGCAGGGTATAGTCTATAATGCAGGGAGTAGTGTCTATAATGCAGGGAGTAGAGTATATAATGCAGGGTATAGAGCCTATAATGCAGGGAGTAGTGTCTATAATGCAGGGAGTAGAGTATATAATGCAGGGTATAGAGTCTATAATGCAGGGTATATAGTCTATAATGCAGGGAGTAGAGTATATAATGCAGGGTATAGAGTCTATAATGCAGGGAGTAGAGTATATAATGCAGGGTATAGAGTCTATAATGCAGGGTGTAGAGTATATAATGCAGGGAATAGAGTATATAATGCAGGGTAGAGAGTCTATAATGCAGGGTATAGTCTATAATGCAGGGAGTAGAGTATATAATGCAGGGTATAGAGTCTATAATGCAGGGAGTAGAGTATATAATGCAGGGTATAGAGTCTATAATGCAGGGTGTAGAGTATATAATGCAGGGTATAGAGTCTATAATGCAGGGAGTAGAGTATATAATGCAGGGTATAGTCTATAATGCAGGGAGTAGTGTCTATAATGCAGGGAGTAGAGTATATAATGCAGGGTATAGAGTCTATAATGCAGGGCGTAGAGTATATAATGCAGGGTATAGAGTCTATAATGTAGGGAGTAGAGTATATAATGCAGGGTATAGTCTATAATGCAGGGAGTAGTGTCTATAATGCAGGGAGTAGAGTATATAATGCAGGGTATAGAGTCTATAATGCAGGGATTAGTGTCTATAATGCAGGGTATAGAGTCTATAATGCAGGGAGTAGAGTATATAAAGCAGGGTATAGAGTCTATAATGCAGGGATTGGTGTCTATAATGCAGGGAGTAAAGTATATAAAGCAGGGTATAGAGTCTATAATGCAGGGAGTAGTGTCTATAATGCAGGAAGTAGAGTATATAATGCAGGGTATAGTCTATTATGCAGGGAGTAGTGTCTATAATGCAGGGAGTAGAGTATATAATGCAGGGTATAGAGTATATAATGCAGGGATTAGTGTCTATAATGCAGGGTATAGAGTCTATAATGCAGGGAGTAGAGTATATAAAGCAGGGTATAGAGTCTATAATGCAGGCATTGGTGTCTATAATGCAGGGAGTAGAGTATATAAAGCAGGGTATAGAGTCTATAATGCAGGGAATAGAGTATATAAAGCAGGGTATAGAGTCTATAATGCAGGGAATAGAGTATATAATGCAGGGAGTAGTGTCTATAATGCAGGGAGTAGAGTATATAAAGCAGGGTATAGTCTATAATGCAGGGAATAGAGTATATAATGCAGGGAGTAGTGTCTATAATGCAGGGAGTAGAGTATATAAAGCAGGGTATAGAGTCTATAATGCAGGGTATAGAGTCTATAATGCAGGGAGTAGAGTATATAAAGCAGGGTATAGAGTCTATAATGCATGGATTGGTGTCTATAATGCAGGGAGTAGAGTCTATAATGCAGGGAATAGAGTATATAATGCAGGGTATAGAGTCTATAATGCAGGGATTGGTGTCTATAATGCAGGGAGTAGAGTATATAATGCAGGGTATAGAGTCTATAATGCAGGGATTAGTGTCTATAATGCAGGGTATAGAGTCTATAATGCAGGGAGTAGAGTATATAATGCAGGGAGTAGATTATATAAAGCAGGGTATAGAGTCTATAATGCAGGGATTGGTGTCTATAATGCAGGGAGTAGAGTATATAAAGCAGGGTATAGAGTCTATAATGCAGGGAGTAGAGTCTATAATGCAGGGTATAGAGTCTATAATGCAGGGAGTAGAGTCTATAATGCTGCAATAGACTCATAGTTGATGTCATAAATTCCAAATTTAATACAGTTGACACAGACTATTTGAATATTAATTTCCTGTATTTACATTTATACGTAAACACAGACCTCACTTGTGTAGTGACATTATTAAATTATATTTTTGGTATCAAACAGTTTTTTTATTCTGGTTGTCCTGAAAAAATAAAAAAGTGAAGCACTTCAATGTGAGGGTTTGCCAAGCAGATACATGAAATGAGTGACAAAACTGGACTGATACGCTGATTGGGTTTGGGACTGATGAAATTAAATTCTGTTTCTGGTAATAGCCACTGTGACACAATTCTGACCAAGATTGAACCTTGAACTCATCTTTAACCACAGGCCAAACTCTATTCCTAGCTCACAACTCCAACCCTAACCTTGCCATAGCCTTATCACAAAACACCAGCAAAATGTTCTCCAAAAAGGACCTAGAGATAATCCAGACTGAATATGAAGGCAGTTTCACATCAGAGGATGGCAAATTACCCAAAATATTAGAGAATGAGTCAATTAATCACGTATACCACTGGTGTGTAATGTGTGAGTATCCCCTGTTGAACATGAATTACAGTGCGGCTTAGAGTGTGACGTGGTGCATCAACGTTAATCTGGAACATACTGGTAACCTCTCCTCTCTGTTCCTCTCCTCTGTTTTCTCCCCTCCTCTGCTGTCTTCTCCTCTCCTCCTCTTCTCTAAGCTGCTTCAGAGGAAGTCAAATGAAAAGGGATCTGGCAGACCAAATTAAATGCAGTTCTGTCAGTGCTGCTCAAATCCCTCTTTCCCTTCAGTCTTTTTCTCTCTCCATTTCTCTCCCTCTGTTTCTCTTTCCATCTCTCTCTCCCTTCGTCTCTCGGTCTCTCTCTACCACCCTTGCTCTCTCTCCCCTCCATCTCTTTCTCCCTCTGTTTCTCTCCCTCCTCTCTCTCTCCATCTCTCCCCTCAGAGGGAGGTGTGATGGATCTGTTACTCTGACTGACTCTGACTGCTTGTTAAGAGCAGTCTCTTCCTGTCACATCCACCAGTCACACACTTTCATTTCCTCCTATTACACAGCTACCTCTTTCTATCTCCTCTTCATTCTTTCCCTCCTCTCTTTCAAAACCTGCAATGCAAGGGAGACTCTTTTCCCAGCCTTTTTAATCAGTTTCTGACAATCCACCTGTCTGTCTTCATTCGTGTGAGGACAGGTTTGATTGTGGGTTCTTGAGAAGGGAGCGGAGCAGGATTCAGAGACGTTCAAATCACCCTCACTTCCCTCTACACCGATGGGACAGGTGTCAAAACATTTGATGACACGGGTGGCGAGCCGAGGACATGTGACCGATTGCACCTGAGGAGAATGAGACGTCAGATAAATCAGCTGACCAGAGGAGAGAATGGTGGCTGGCTATAGGTTTGATCCCTATGGAAACTGTACTGTAGCCGTCACCTTGCATCAAGCACTAATCTTCATATGATTGACAGCTTGAGAAACTATGAGAAAGTGCATTCCGTGTGTATCAACGTCTCTGAAATGAGTTCTCACCATCTCTATGGATTGCTTTTCTTTACAGTACTCCTAAATCGTGTTTGTCTGCTGTGTGATTCAGCACTGCTGAGTAAAACTGAACCATAACTGAACTGAAACCTATTTAACCTGCTTTAAACCCACTAAATGCTGACTCTGTATGTGTGTCTCTTCACTCTGGAGGTGTGAGGGGTCAGGGGTTCAGAGGAGGGGAAGACAGAGGGGAAGAGCCCTTCTGTCCCCCCTCTGCCCCAGCATGGATGATGACAGAAGCCACAAAGGAGCAGGAGAAGACCCACAACAGGATCTTCACACTGATGGCAGGCCTGAACTCATGCTCACCTCTCCTCTTAATTCTTAGTAAACACACTGGCAACAGGCTCCCGAGAGGGGCGAGGGGCGTATGTGTGTGCGTGTGTGGGTGCGTGTGCGTGTCTATGTGTGTTTGTTGTGCTGTGTTCAGGAGGGACTGACTGACCGGTGATGACTGACCGCTTCAGGTTTAGCCCCAGGCTGATACCCAGGCCCTTCGGAGACTACTGCTTGTTTACTGCACTGAGCCAGAGCAAGTTCCTTACCATGCCCCAGACCCACACCTACTCAGCCCCACACCGGCCTGCCCTACACCCATAGCCCACACCTACCCAGCCCCAGCCTGCCCTACACCCCAAGCCCACACCTACCCAACCCAGAATGCCCTACACCCACAGTCCCACACCTACCCAGCCCCAGCCTGCCCTACACCCCAAGCCCACACCTACCCAGCCCAGCATGCCCTACACCCACAGTCCCACACCTACCCAGCCCCAGCCTGCCCTACACCCCAAGCCCACACCTACCCAGCCCAGCATGCCCTACACCCACAACCCACACCTACACAGCCCAGCATGCCCTACACCCACAGCCCACACCTACCCAGCCCAGAATGCCCTACACCCAGAGCCCACACCTACCGAGCCCACCCTGCACTACTCTCACAGCCCACACCTACCCAGCCCAGCCTGCTACTCATATAGCCCACACCTACCCATCCCAGCCTGCCCTACTCCCACAGCCAACAACTACCCAGCCTGCCCTACACCCACAGCCCACACCTGCCCTACTTCCACAGCCCACACCTACCCAGGCCAGCATGCCCTATACCCACAGCACACACCTACCCAGGCCAGCCTGCCCTACACCCACAGCCCACACCTACCAAGCCCAGCCTGCTACTCACACAGCCAACACCTACCCATCCCAGCCTGCCCTACTCCCACAGCCAACAACTACCCAGCCTGCCCTACACCCACAGCCCACACCTGCCCTACTTCCACAGCCCACACCTACCCAGGCCAGCATGCCCTACACCCACAACCCACACCTACACAGCCCATCATGCCCTACACCCACAGCCCACACCTACCCAGCCCAGAATGCCCTACACCCAGAGCGCACACCTACCCAGCCCAGCCTGCTACTCACACAGCCCACACCTACCCATCCCAGCCTGCCCTACTCCCACAGCCAACAACTACCCAGCCTGCCCTACACCCACAGCCCACACCTGCCCTACTTCCACAGCCCACACCTACCCAGGCCAGCATGCCCTATACCCACAGCACACACCTACCCAGGCCAGCCTGCCCTACACCCGCAGCCCACACCTACCCAGGCCAGCATGCCCTACACCCACAGCCCACACCTACCCAGCCGTCTCTACACCCACAGCCAACACCTTTATCCTCTCAGCCTCATCTGTTAGCACCGGGTGGCCCTCTCCTCCCCCTCTGTTTACATCCAGATGACAGCACCCGTCCTCAGCTTCCTGATGCTGACCAGAGATGTCCCCGTGACCCGGGGTTGGGACCAAGGGGGAGAGAAAGGGCAGAGGGGAACCTATAGCTGCCACACCCAGATCCAGCTCTATACTCTTGTCCACCAGCTCCAGCATTGTGCATTTAATCTAAAGAAAGGCCTCTAGATTTCCTAGCTTAGGTAAACGAATACAAACATAGACTGAGAACGACTTCTAAAGACCAAACCCCAGGGCAGCCTGGCAAGAGACCTGAGGTGGCAGAACTGAGTGCTCGGGTTGGGGTGTAGGGTTTGAGCATAGCCTGAAGGTAGGGACGGGCATTTGCTCTTGCTGTTCTGTAGGCAAGTACCATGGCTTTGTAGTGGATGTGAGCTTCAACTGGAAGCCAGTGGAGTGTGCGAAGGAGCGTGGTGACATGAGAGAACTTGGGAAGGTTGAAATCCAGGCAGGCTGCAGCATTCTGGATAAGTTGCAGGGGTTTGATGGTACAAGCAGGGAGCCCAGCCAACCGCGAGTTGCAGTAGTCCAGACAGTACAGGACAAGACCCTGGATTAGGACCTGCGTGAGGAAAGGTTGTACTCTACGGATGTTGCAGAGCATGAACCTGCAGGAGCGAGCCACTGCTTTGATGTTTGCAGAGAACGACAGGGTGTTGTCTAGGGTAACGCCAAGATTCTTTCCACTCTGGGAGGGTGACACTGTGGAGTTGTCAACTGTGACGGAGAGGTCTTTAAGTGGGCAGGCCGTCGACGGGAGGAAGAGCAGCTCAGTCTTGTCGAGGTTGAGCTTGAGGTGGTGGGCCGTCATCCAAGTTGAGATATCTGCCAGAGATGAGTGTCGCCACCTGGGTGTCAGAAGGGGGAAAAGTGAAAAGTAGTTGAGTGTCATCCGCATAGCAATGATAGGAGAGACCATGTGAGGATATGACGGAGCAGAGTAACATGGTGTATAGAGAGTAGAGGGCCTAGAACCGAGCCTTGGGGGACACCAGTAGTGAGAGTACGTGGTGCAGACACAGATCCTCTCCATGTCACCTGGTGACACGCACAACTAACAAACAACTATCTAACATCTGATCTCAAATACCACCATTTGTGTTTCCATATAAAACGACTGGGAACAAAATAAAAGTGAGGGTAGACGGGGCTGTGTTATTATGGTGCTATGCTTCACTACCAGTCCAAAGGTGACTGGTTTGGTCACAGTGTAACTTATAGAAAGTATATTACTAGGGAGGAAGTAGGAAGTGATAGGAAAATAAGCTCCAGAGTGGTTCACATACCATAAATATTGCAGTGCATTCAGACTGACCCTAGAGTATCGTTCAAATTGTTAACACCCCATGAAAAGTCTTATTGCCTGACTTCAGATCAGCAGTTGCAGGCATGTTGGATTATATCTGTCTCTACTTCCTCTTTTGGACCAGGCTATGACTTACACTCATCTCCCCACACTGCAGTTAAAAGTTACCCACAGATCTAAAACCAGATTAACCTACCCTCAATTCTAACCTTATCCATTGCGGAGTAAAGACATATCTGACCCTTTATCAGTGGTTAGAGATAGGGCAGCATATACCTTACTGCTCTGCACACCTCTGTCTGTCTGACTCCCTGGCACAGCCACATTTACCAGTCCCAGCAATGTACAGGCCTCCTCGTCAGACTCTCTGTGCCAACTACAGGCTGCCCATAATGGAGGCCTAGCTTTGCCCAGTAATCCATCCTTCTGTTTATGACTGCTGGGGCACCTCTTACACAACCAGCTACATGGAGGAGCTCATGTCACGCTGACCAAGACGGCCAACCTCAAACATCCACACAGATATCTGTACCAGCCAGAGTCTTAACCCTGCTCTCTCTCACTCCTTCTCAATGTCTTTCTATCTGTCCCTCTGTCTCACTCTCTCTGTGTGTCCTTCTCTCTGTGTCTCTTTCTAGCTCTCTTCATCCAGCCCTACTCTAACTCACTCCATCGCCCCTTTTGGTCTGACGCTATCACTCTAGCTCAGGGTAGATTTTAGGCCTATTCTCCAAATCATCTGACACTTTGTGGCTGCTCCAGTTGCTCCTGCCCCGACATCTTATTTCATAGGCCCAGGGAGTGGGGTTTGGCAAGCTGCTAATACATGAAACCAATATGACTTCCACAACTGGTCGGTGGAAAAAGGCATCAGGCACCTTGCTTCGGGTAATTGATAGCTTCTGCTGGGTGATATGGACAACCAGGGAACTGTGAACATGCTGTGTGCGTGTGCGTGTGCGTGTGTGTGTCTCTCGCTCTGGCTTCCCAGGTTACGTTGCTCTGGGGGTAACAGTCACACGGCTGGAAACATTATATTAGCCCAGGAAATAAGCCCAAGCCACTTTCACTTTCCTGTGACATCACACAACCTCCAGTAATAAAAGTGCTGCTCTCTTACCTATTCCTGCATATCATGACATTACAGTTGCCCCATATAGAGACCTGGCTGAAATTTGATTTGCCAAATTTCCATGAGGACTGGTGGGAAGATAGCTAAAGCTTCTGCATGGGGACTGACTGGGATGGTTGGGGTGAATTAGTGTCATGTGTTGACTTGGTCTCATCACTGTGCAGGCTAAGTCCACTTTGAAGGCCCCTGACTGTTGACATCACTAAAGCTGAGCAGGCATTGGAGTGAACAGACTGAGGGGCTGGAAAAACACTAGGCCTCTCACAGAGAAGGGGTGGGAGGTGTGTGTGTGTGTGTGTGTGTGTGTGTGTGTGTGTGTGTGTGTGTGTGTGTGTGTGTGTGTGTGTGTGTGTGTGTGTGTGTGTGTGTGTGTGTGTGTGTGTGTGTGTGTGTGTGTGTGTGTGTGTGTGTGTGTGTGTGTGTGTGTGTGTGTGTGTGTGTGTGTGTGTGGTACTTGTGATCTCCGTGGTAATTGAAAGGCTGCCCTTTCCACCAGATTAACCCCCTGAGGGTCATGGGTGCCATCAATTATGTCACCCCCAAACTGGGCTTCCCTATACACACCGCATTATATGAAGTGTAAAACATTAGAAAAATGTGTCTGAAACATCAGAGAAGCACATTTGAGCAGACAAGGGGGGGTGTGGGGTTGTAAAGAGATACCATAGAAGGAGTTGGCCTCAACAAGTGAGTGTGTTTGAAGGCATTGTCATGCACTAGCAAGGGCAGGGTGTCTATGTACGGCAGAGCTCCAGTCCATCTTTAAGGGCAGAATGCAGGGAGGACAGACGGACATATGCTTTGCACAGCGCCAAATGAGGCAGAACCCAATTGGCTTTTGTGGTCATCCCTTTTGGTGGGAAAGAAAAAGCAAATCTGTTTTAGGGTCGCAATCCAACAGTCCAATTCAGCCCCACAAACATCACACAAAACACTACTCGCACGGCTCTAACCGTCGCACAGGTCAGCATGAGATCGGATCCAGTTGAATTTAATGGTTAAACCACATACCCCCATCTAAATGAGCTCTGCAGATGGCAACCACACACACACAGATTTGCCTCCACATCAGGGGACTGGTAAGGACATACACATTCTACACAGACTACTACCCCAGCCTTCCTGACTAGACTAAATGAATCACTGTCCCCCATAAGAAAGCATCTGGGGTGTAAGGACTAACTTAGGACAGAAAAGATGGAGCTTGACAGAGATGGAAGACACATGGCACTTGCTCACATGAGCATGCTACTCGACTGCTCCCTCCCTCCACCTAAAAGTTGATCACAGATTGTAGATCGCAGATTCGGATCAGCACCTCTCTCTTGCCAATAAAATATTTTTGCTGACTGGGGGAAAGCCAGGATCTCTCCCAGAAAGTTACAATGTTACACACACTCCAATGCTCCACACCTCATTTCCTAAAAAAATGCTAAACCAATAATGGGGATTTCCATCATTCTCCTGCAGCATCGCTAGCACAGGATAAGGTGGTTTAGCATGTCCATAGGGACAGAACTGGGCCATTTATAGGAGGTAAGCTCTGATTGACTAGAGTTAACATTAGAGTAGGGCTGAAAATGCTGCGATTTAACTGTTCCATTGAAAGAACACAGGCCTCAGACCCGTAAGGTCAACCCCAGCTCTGGCTAGAGAGGTATGTGACTGTATGAACAGAAAGGCCTGAGGTCCATCACTGCTCTGGCTAGAGAGGTATGTGACTGTATGAACAGAAAGGCCTGAGGTCCATCACTGCTCTGGCTAGAAAGGTATGTGACTGTATGAACAGAAAGGCCTGAGGTCCATCACTGCTTTGGCTAAAGATGTATGTGACTGTATGAACAGGAAGGCCTGAGGTCCATCACTGCTCTGGCTAGAGATGTATGTGACTGTATGAACAGAAAGGCCTGAGGTCCATCACTGCTCTGGCTAGAAAGGCATGTGACTGTATGAACAGGAAGGCCTGAGGTCCATCACTGCTCTGGCTAGAAAGGTATGTGACTGTATGAACAGAAAGGCCTGAGGTCCATCACTGCTCTGGCTAGAAAGGTATGTGACTGTATGAACAGGAAGGCCTGAGGTCCATCACTGCTCTGGCTAGAGGTGTATGTGACTGTATGAACAGAAAGGCCTGAGGTCCATCACTGCTCTGGCTAGAAAGGTATGTGACTGTATGAACAGGAAGGCCTGAGGTCCATCACTGCTCTGGCTAGAGAGGTATGTGACTGTATGAACAGGAAGGCCTGAGGTCCATCACTGCTCTGGCTAGAGAGGTATGTGACTGTATGAACAGAAAGGCCTGAGGTCCATCACTGCTCTGGCTAGAGAGGTATGTGACTGTATGAACAGGAAGGCCTGAGGTCCATCACTGCTCTGGCTAGAGAGGTATGTGACTGTATGAACAGAAAGGCCTGAGGTAAGGCTACATTACTGTGTGAAAGACCTGTCAGATCCCACTCATGTCTTTATCCTGGGAGTGAAGCTGGCAGGTCTGCTAAGTCTGTTAGAGAGAAGAATACATAGTGGACTAGTATGAGTTCCCTAGGGGTGCAGTCCCATTGTAAAGGCTGTAGTAGAGTACTGTCAGGGCTAATACAGACAGCTCCTCTATAAGGTCCCCAGGCTCTGACAGACATGAGGCTAACTGACCCGTATGAACCCCTGTCTCCTGTACTGGGTGGTCGAGAACAAGACAACCCCCATTTACATTCATGAGTAATAGAGGAGTTAGAAAATGGAAAGGATACTATCTGTTTTTAGACTTGTGAATTTATCCCACTACACACACACCCCTGCTCATTTGATTGTGTGTGCTTCTGCTCCCCACCCAGGGAGCCCGGCAGGCTGATGGGAGCTGAGTGGGTAAACAGTGTTTATAAGGCAGTTAGCCAGCAGAGAGAGGATGCAGCCCTCCAGGCAGCTCTTACCCAAATAAAACAGACATTTATTACACCGTACATGACCCTCTCATTACACATAAATAGGAATTAATGAGAGCTATATCTGGCGCTCCCCACGGAGGGAGGCGGGCCCCTCTAAAGGACTAGCGTTAATTACACTGTCCTACATCTCACCCACTTAACACCGCCCACTAGCGTGGGAGAGACCCCCCCCCCCACTACCTGCAGAGATCTGATTGCCCCTGTGAGCTTTAGCAAGATGGTATGACCCAAAAATGAGTTGGAGTTAGTTTAAGACATTTTGGGGGGATACTGTACTGTATCATTGTGTTTTTTTATAGCATAATAATCATCTTGAGAGTAAAGTGTGGAGGTATATGTTGACCAACAAACACACTTGATGTTATCTCAGTTGGCTTGTCCACCTCATACAGGACCTCCTGAAAGAGAAACAAACTAAAAAACAAAATAAGGAACTTCCCAGCATGGTACTGAGCTCCACTACTCCTCTCACTTCTCCTCCTCTATCACCCAACCTGCATCACATCATCCATCTCCCTCTCTCTCCCCACATCCATTCATCCATCATCTCTACCTCCTCTGTCTCCCTCTCTCTCTGACTGCCGTTTAAATCCTCCCATTATCTCTTCCTCTACTTTCCCCAGCAAGTCTCCACCCTCCACCCCCACCTGAAACATCCCAAATAATCTGCTGCATCTTCTCCATAATTCCTCTCTTTCTTTGCGATTCTTCAAGCGAATCAGAAAATGTTACACTCCTCTTCCCGTCAGGATTCCCCTGTTCTCCTGCTCTTTGTTCTCAACGCAGCTTAACGCACTTAAGAGCCTGAACACAATAGCTGCACTGGCGACTTTGGAGAAGTAAAATGGGGAATTCTACAACATGCGCAGAGGGGTGAGACTGGGGGAATTGGTAGGTTGGGTACTTCAGTTTTTAACTTTGCTCCCTGTCTGCTACTACTGTGCCTGCGACACAGAAAGAATCTATCTCAGGGGATGAACATGCAAGTTTGCTACAGGAAAACATGAATACATTTTATAATACATTTTTTATTCGCAGAAAATAAAACAAGCACCCTTCTGTGTCTGGGGGGAAAGGTAGGACTGAATGTTCCTGTCTGCTGCTACACTGTCTAGAGCCAGAGCCTACAGTGAAGCAGTACTTCCTCAGTTTGCTTTTCATTCCCACAAAAGAAAAACAGAACCGCCCCTCTGTGTCTGTGTTAATTGACTCGATCCCACAAAGAGACGAGCATCAGATCAGTTGGAGAATAAATAATTACACCTGGATCAAAGTGATGCAATAATTGCATGTCAAGTGTTGGTTAACGTTAATGTCTATTGTCAGCAGAAAGAGGGTGTGCTTTGGTATGAGAGTATGGAGACATCTTTCTTTCATCTCTGTTTCTGTTTAACTCTCTCACTGTCTGTCTTTATCTCTGTCTCTCTCTCTTTCTAACTCTTTCGCTCTCTCCCTTTCTCTCCTCTCCCTTCAATCTCTTTCTTTCTCACTCTATATATCCTTTCCCCTCTCTCCCTCTGGGTTTCTGTGACAGAAGCAAGCAGGGAGAGGCCCTGCAGCTAGCCCGCCCGTCCTCCCGTCCACAGCCACAGTGAATGTGATTAATCTGCTCTGCCCTGTAATTCCTCTTTACCACTTTAATGGATGTTATCGCCCCCCTCTGAAGACTTATCTTGCTGATCAGGGCCCAGCTAGGAGGAAAAACAACCTGCTAAATAAATAAATAACGGAGGAAGGGGATTGGAGGAGCTGCTAAGAGGAGAAGACAGATCAGTCCCGTTAAAGTGCTCATTTGTTTTCTAAGAAAAATAGACAAGTGACTTCAAAGTCTGCCAATACAGTAGAAACACCGTCAACATCACAATCCATCAGACAAACAAAATGAATTACCCAAACTGGTGTCAATAACAAATAGCTTTGTTTTTTATGAACGCACAAAGAAAGAGAGAGATATTCTATAGGTAATTATACATGGTTTGGGATGAAATTATAACAAGCAAGAAAATGTGCTTGAGGGTTTGCTGAGCTTTTTCTTCATTATGGAATAAGAAGCAAAACAATAGCACTTCCTTATTTGATGTGTCCATATTAGGAGTTCATCTAAGATGAAAAGTAGGGTAATGATGTCTCACTGCCCCATACGTTCCATATACAGTAAAGGCCGACAACACTGAGCAACTTGGCTCCGGTCTCTTCCCATTGTGTGAACCAAAACACCCCAAATCACCCCACTCTTCTCCAAAAGACAATGACTTGTATTATGTTTACTGTTAAATTATCAGAGAGAAAAATAACATACACTATTACATCTATGACTAATAATGATAGCAAATTAAACAGACAGCAGGATGTGTTCAATCATTGTTAGGTATTGTTTAAAAATAATACAGAGGAAATCCCGAGAGCCTAGGAGAGTGCCTTCAACGTCACGTCAACAGCTGAATTGGATTTAGACCTTGGGAGGCCGTGTGTAGTGTGTGGCGTGTGTGTGGTGTGTGCACACAAGGCTGGGTGGCCTGTAACGGAGGCCTTCTGTGCAGCGAAAGGGTTAAAAAATCCATTTCTATTCACTCTCTCTCGCTCTCACACACACACACACACACACACACACACACACACACACACACACACACACACACACAGTGGTTTTACTGTAGATTCTGTCACACAGCCAATCCCCTACTGAGATTCCAGTCAGTACCTATGTCTTCAGGTGCAGTGGCTGCAGGTAACATAAACACTGCTGCCTTGCCTCTGCAGCCCCACTCCGCAGCGCACCGTATCTGTGCTGCATGAAATTCTCTAAAGGGGTTTAAGTATTTACCCAGAACACTATCAGGCTCTGACGAAAATGTAGCTTACCCTGTTGAATAAGTACTTCAAAGAGAATCGCAAATACCTTTTGCCTGCGATTTACGCTCCATTTTCTACCCCTCTCTCTCTTACTTTTCTTCTCATTTGATATTTCCACTCAACACAAGCTCCGTAATGTCAAATGTATTATCAGCCATAGATGTCCTTTTTAAATGAATAACAACAATAATCTTGGAGTAATTTCTTTTCAGTGTGGAGGGTTGTAAATAGGTTGCAGCAGGTGTGTTAATATAGAGATGGAGGTAAACAAGGCCGAGCTGGAATGAACACCAGGATTATACACTATTCTATGTTCTGTGATAAGGACAACACACACTGCTATCCAGGTAGCCTGGTGCACGACGCATGCGCACACACGCACACACACACACACACAAGGAAGCATAAACTACTCCACATTTCATATACTGTTCTATACACAAAATCACAAACACATGCAAATAATCACAGACACCCTTAAAATTACAAACATACTCAATATCGATAACAGACAGCTACAGTGGATTCTACTAAATGCTAAACTAAAAAACTGCTGAGATTTAAAAGAAGATAATGAATGGTTTCAAAATAAAAATATATACGTAATAAAAATGCTCTTTAAACAATGTACTACTTAGTTCACACTTACCATTAATCTGGCTTGCATGTGTGTGGCCTGTATATGAAACTGTTTTATTTCACCTTTATTTAACCAGGTAGGCAAAATGTTGCCCTAGAATGTCAAGCTAGAGAGTGAAACAGAGTAGTGTAATTCTACTGTAGCTTGGCCTCAATAAACTAGAGAGTGAAACAGAGTAGTGTAATTCTACTGTAGCTTGGCCTCAATAAACTAGAGAGTGAAACAGAGTAGTGTAATTCTACTGTAGCTTGGCCTCAATAAACTAGAGAGTGAAACAGAGTAGTGTAATTCTACTGTAGCTTGGCCTCAATAAACTAGAGAGTGAAACAGAGTAGTGTAATTCTACTGTAGCTAAGCCTCAATAAACTAGAGAGTGAAACAGAGTAGTGTGATTCTACTGTAGCTAAGCCTCAATGAACTAGAGAGTGAAACAGAGTAGTGTGATTATACTGTAGCTTAGCCTCAATAAACTAGAGAGTGAAACACAGTAGTGTGATTATACTGTAGCTAAGCCTCAATAAACTAGAGAGTGAAACAGAGTAGTGTAATTCTACTGTAGCTAAGCCTCAATAAACTAGAGAGTGAAACAGAGTAGTGTGATTCTACTGTAGCTTAACCTCAATAAACTAGAGTGAAACAGAGTAGTGTAATTCTACTATAGCTTGGTCTCAATAAACTAGAGAGTGAAACAGAGTAGTGTGATTCTACTGTAGCTAAGCCTCAATAAACTAGAGAGTGAAACAGAGTAGTGTAATTCTACTGTAGCTTGGCCTCAATAAACTAGAGAGTGAAACAGAGTAGTGTAATTCTACTGTAGCTTAGCCTCAATAAACTAGAGAGTGAAACAGAGTAATGTGATTCTACTGTAGTAAGCCTGAAAGAACTAGAGAGTGAAGCAGAGTAGTATGATTCTACTGTAGCTTACCCTCAATAAACTAGAGAGTGAAACAGAGTAGTATGATTCTACTGTAGCTACGTCTGAATAAACTAGAGTGAAACAGAGTAATGTGATTCTACTGTAGCTTAGCCTCAATAAACTAGAGAGTGAAACACAGTAGTGTGATTCTACTGTAGCTAAGCCTCAATAAGCTAGAGAGTGAAACAGAGTAGTGTGATTCTACTGTAGCTTAGCCTCAATAAACTAGAGAGTGAAACAGAGTAGTGTGATTCTACTGTAGCTAAGCCTCAATGAACTAGAGAGTGAAACAGAGTAGTGTGATTCTACTGTAGCTTAGCCTCAATAAACTAGAGAGTGAAACAGAGTAGTGTGATTCTACTGTAGCTAAGCCTCAATAAACAATAAACTATGATTCTAGAGTGCCTCAATAAACTAGAGTGAAACAGAGTAGTGATTCTACTGTAGCTAAGCCTCAATAAACTAGAGAGTGAAACAGAGTAGTGTGATTATACTGTAGCTTAGCCTCAATAAACTAGAGAGTGAAACAGAGTAGTGTGATTATACTGTAGCTAAGCCTCAATAAACTAGAGAGTGAAACAGAGTAGTGTGATTCTACTGTAGCTTAGCCTCAATAAACTAGAGAGTGAAACAGAGTAGTGTGATTCTACTGTAGCTTGGCCTCAACAAACTAGAGAGTGAAACAGAGTAGTGTAATTCTACTGTAGCTTGGCCTCAATAAACTAGAGAGTGAAACAGAGTAGTGTAATTCTACTGTAGCTAAGCTTCAATAAACTAGAGAGTGAAACAGAGTAGTGTGATTCTACTGTAGCTAAGCCTCAATGAACTAGAGAGTGAAACAGAGTAGTGTGATTCTACTGTAGCTTAGCCTCAATAAACTAGAGAGTGAAACAGAGTAGTGTGATTCTACTGTAGCTAAGCCTCAATAAACTAGAGAGTGAAACAGAGTAGTATGATTCTACTGTAGCTAAGCCTCAATAAACTAGAGAGTGAAACAGAGTAGTGTGATTATACTGTAGCTTAGCCTCAATAAACTAGAGAGTGAAACAGAGTAGTGTGATTATACTGTAGCTAAGCCTCAATAAACTAGAGAGTGAAACAGAGTAGTGTAATTCTACTGTAGCTTAGCCTCAATAAACTAGAGAGTGAAACAGAGTAGTGTGATTCTACTGTAGCTTGGCCTCAACAAACTAGAGAGTGAAACAGAGTAGTGTAATTCTACTGTAGCTTGGCCTCAATAAACTAGAGAGTGAAACAGAGTAGTGTAATTCTACTGTAGCTAAGCTTCAATAAACTAGAGAGTGAAACAGAGTAGTGTGATTCTACTGTAGCTAAGCCTCAATGAACTAGAGAGTGAAACAGAGTAGTGTGATTCTACTGTAGCTTAGCCTCAATAAACTAGAGAGTGAAAGAGAGTAGTGTGATTCTACTGTAGCTAAGCCTCAATAAACTAGAGAGTGAAACAGAGTAGTGTAATTCTACTGTAGCTTGGCCTCAATAAACTAGAGAGTGAAACAGAGTAGTGTAATTCTACTGTAGCTTAGCCTCAATAAACTAGAGTGAAACAGAGTAGTGTAATTCTACTGTAGCTTGGCCTCAATAAACTAGAGAGTGAAACAGAGTAGTGTAATTCTACTGTAGCTAAGCCTCAATAAACTAGAGAGTGAAACAGAGTAGTGTAATTCTACTGTAGCTTGGCCTCAATAAACTAGAGAGTGAAACAGAGTAGTGTAATTCTACTGTAGCTAAGCATCAATAAACTAGAGAGTGAAACAGAGTAGTGTGATTCTATTGTAGCTTAGCCTCAATAAACTAGAGAGTGAAACAGAGTAATGTGATTCTACTGTAGTAAGCCTGAAAGAACTAGAGAGTGAAGCAGAGTAGTATGATTCTACTGTAGCTTACCCTCAATAAACTAGGGAGTGAAACAGAGTAGTATGATTCTACTGTAGCTAAGCCTCAATAAACTAGAGAGTGAAACAGAGTAGTATGATTCTACTGTAGCTAAGCCTCAATAAACTAGAGAGTGAAACAGAGTAGTATGATTCTACTGTAGCTAAGCCTCAATAAACTAGAGAGTGAAACAGAGTAGTGTGATTATACTGTAGCTTAGCCTCAATAAACTAGAGAGTGAAACAGAGTAGTGTGATTATACTGTAGCTAAGCCTCAATAAACTAGAGAGTGAAACAGAGTAGTGTGATTCTACTGTAACTTAGCCTCAATAAACTAGAGAGTGAAACAGAGTAGTGTGATTCTACTGTAGCTTGGCCTCAATAAACTAGAGAGTGAAACAGAGTAGTGTAATTCTACTGTAGCTAAGCCTCAATAAACTAGAGAGTGAAACAGAGTAGTGTGATTCTATTGTAGCTTAGCCTCAATAAACTAGAGAGTGAAACAGAGTAATGTGATTCTACTGTAGTAAGCCTGAAAGAACTAGAGAGTGAAGCAGAGTAGTATGATTCTACTGTAGCTTACCCTCAATAAACTAGGGAGTGAAACAGAGTAGTATGATTCTACTGTAGCTAAGCCTCAATAAACTAGAGAGTGAAACAGAGTAGTATGATTCTACTGTAGCTAAGCCTCAATAAACTAGAGAGTGAAACAGAGTAGTGTGATTATACTGTAGCTTAGCCTCAATAAACTAGAGAGTGAAACAGAGTAGTGTGATTATACTGTAGCTAAGCCTCAATAAACTAGAGAGTGAAACAGAGTAGTGTGATTCTACTGTAGCTTAGCCTCAATAAACTAGAGAGTGAAACAGAGTAGTGTGATTCTACTGTAGCTAAGCCTCAATAAACTAGAGAGTGAAACAGAGTAGTATGATTCTACTGTAGCTAAGCCTCAATAAACTAGAGAGTGAAACAGAGTAGTATGATTCTACTGTATCTAAGCCTCAAGCCTTTAAATGTCCTGCTCTTTCTTACCACCCGGGCACAGAAAAACAACCACTAGCACAACCCCAAAAAAAAACATTCCCCCAAAAATGATTAACACTGAAACTGCACACTACAGAACCATAACATCTACAATGTTTTACAAACCCATCAAATAAGTGGATAGGGATTAATTGGCCCCGACGACCTTAAAATAATTATATGAACAGTGCAACTCTAAACTCCCAATGAAATTGATACACTTTGATAATTAGATTCTTGGCTCTGACCCGCTGAAGTCAATAAAGGTTATTAAGGCCAATTGCTGTCTAAACGCATTAGAGGCAGAGTAAACTGTCTGTCTATAGGAGGGAGGGAGGCCCTCCTGCACTAGTTCAGCCCAGCACCAATACGATAATCCATTCTGCGTCCTGAGGTTTCTCCTCTCCCGCCGGTGTCTGTCTGCACTCTGCCATATAAAACCAGATTGGATTCGCTTAACCTTTCCAGAGCTTTGATCAAATGAGCTCACACTGCAATAACATTTACATTGACCCCCCTCTCTCTTTCTTTCTCTCTTTCTCTCTCCCACTCTCTCCCTGAAGCTCCATCCCGTCCCTCCCCTTGCTAGGTCAATAACCTAATCAGCTATCGATGGCGACCTGGCCAGCCTGCGAGTGATTGCTCTGTGCTCCCCCTGAGTCGCTCCCCCTCAGCAGCCCGCCCCAGATTGTTACTAAGGACCAACATGAAAGACGGAGGGAGCGAGGGAAAGGAGAAGAGAAATGATGAAACGGTCACAGGCCGCGTCCCTACACATCACGTTCCTCCACGGCTACATGACGGGAGTGTGACCAAACCCAGAGGAAGAGAGACTGACAAAATGGTTACAGGGAGACGTTAGAAGACATGGCCCGGGTACCCCTTCCTGTTTTGTAGATCTTGAAGTATACAAATATATTCAAGTGTGTGGATTATATTTATTGTGAAAGTAGATACATTTTCTTGATACACGCTGAAAGATTTTCATCTTCAAGGATCGTTCAACTGTCAAATGAGGAATAGAGAGAAGGAGAAAAAGGAAAGCGAGAGAAAGAGAGAGAGGTAGGGAGAGAAGGAGAAGAACAGAGAGAGAGAGAGTGGTAGGGAGAGAAGGAGAAGAACAGAGAGAGAGAGAGTGGTAGGGAGAGAAGGAGAAGAACAGAGAGAGAGAGAGTGGTAGGGAGAGAAGGAGAAGAACAGAGAGAGAGAGAGAGAGAGAGAGGTAGGGAGAGAAGGAGAAGAACAGAGAGAGAGAGAAGGAGAAGAACAGAGAGAGAGAGAGAGAGAGAGAGGTAGGGAGAGAAGGAGAAGAACAGAGAGAGAGAGGGGTAGGGAGAGAAGGAGAAGAACAGAGAGAGAGAGAGAGGTAGGGAGAGAAGGAGAAGAACAGAGAGAGAGAGAGGTAGGGAGAGAAGGAGAAGAACAGAGAGAGAGAGAGGTAGGGAGAGAAGGAGAAGAACAGAGAGAGAGAGGTAGGGAGAGAAGGAGAAGAACAGAGAGAGAGAGGTAGGAAGAGAAGGAGAAGAACAGAGAGAGAGAGGTAGGGAGAGAAGGAGAAGAACAGAGAGAGAGAGAGGTAAGGAGAGAAGGAGAAGAACAGAGAGAGAGAGAGGTAAGGAGAGAAGGAGAAGAACAGAGAGAGAGAGAGAGGTAAGGAGAGAAGGAGAAGAACAGAGAGAGAGAGAGGTAAGGAGAGAAGGAGAAGAACAGAGAGAGAGAGAGAGGTAAGGAGAGAAGGAGAAGAACAGAGAGAGAGAGAGGTAAGGAGAGAAGGAGAAGAACAGAGAGAGAGAGAAGTAGGAAGAGAAGGAGAAGAACAGAGAGAGAGACAGGTAGGGAGAGAAGGAGAAGAACAGAGAGAGAGAGAGAGGTTAGGGAGAGAAGGAGAAGAACAGTGAGAGAGAGAGAATACTGTATGAAATCTCTTTGTATGCCGGCAGCTTTTGAAGTTGTGATATGAGCAGCCACAGAAGTCAGGGAAAGTGACAAATTTGGGGAGAAGCTGTAGTGTGCAGGCAGAGCTGGTAAATCAATTAAAGTCAAACCGAGTGCATACATTAGCATCATCACACACACACATACATAAACACAAACATACATAAACACACACAGATAAACACACACACATAAACACACACAGATAAACACACACACATAAACACACACGAAAAAAGGAAATGTTCTGTTGCTTCTCCCACACAGCAAAGAAAAGGATATAACAGATAATAAATGCCACACCAGTATTTAAAATATTTTGCATAAAGCCAGACTGTCTCTCTCCTTTTGTCAGCCAGGTGGAAGCTATTCATTGTTGCTGGTTTAAGTAAATGTCAGGATT